>NC_060162.1:27671603-27697122 GCF_021292245.1 Micropterus dolomieu | reverse complement strand
TCAGGTCTGGGGAACGGGCGGGCCGGTCCATAGCATCAATGCCTTCCTCTTGCAGGAACTGCTGACACACTCCAGCCACATGAGGTCTAGCATTGTCTTGCATTAGGAGGAACCCAGGGCCAACCGCACCAGCATATGGTCTCACAGGGGGTCTGAGCATCTCATCTCGGTACCTAATGGCAGTCAGGCTACCTCTGGCGAGCACATGGAGGGCTGTGCGGCCCCCCAAAGAAATGACACCCCACACCATTACTGACCCACCGCCAAACCGGTCATGCTGGAGGATGTTGCAGGCAGCAGAACGTTCTCCACGGCGTCTCCAGACTCTGTCACGTCTGTCACATGTGCTCAGTGTGAACCTGCTTTCATCTGTGAAGAGCACAGGGCGCCAGTGGCGAATTTGCCAATCTTGGTGTTCTCTGGCAAATGCCAAACATCCTGTACAGTGTTGGGCTGTAAGCACTACCTGAGCCACTTGTGTGGGTTGTAGACTCCGTCTCATGCTACCACTAGAGTGAAAGCACCGCCAGCATTCAAAAGTGACCAACACATCAGCCAGGAAGCATAGGAACTGAGAAGTGGTCTGTGGTCACCACCTGCAGAACCACTCCTTTATTGGGGGTGTCTTGCTAATTGCCTATAATTTCCACCTGTTGTCTTTTCCATTTGCACAACAGCATGTGAAACTGATTGTCAATCAGTGTTGCTTCCTAAATGGACAGTTTGATTTCACAGGAGTGTGATTGACTTGGAGTTCCATTGTGCTGTTTAAGTGTTCCCTTTATTTTTTTGAGCAGTGTAAATATCTAAGTGTCGAAGTTCGCACTCACAGCTGGTATCCAGTCACACGGAACAAGCCCCCTAACAGCTATCATCCAATCACAAGGACATGTGCAAGTGACGAGTACAACAAGCCAATCACAGCACAGATTGATCCTTGAATGGGGAGATCTGGTGTTATTGTTAAGCTGATTCATGGCTTCCTACTATTTAAAACACTGTGTTTATTCTATTCAAAGCGTGGCATTAAATTACAGCAAGGGTTCCACTGTGACTTGATTGGATTCACTGATCTTGTAATGGGTAACATCTCCAGCTAAAATACTTTAATGTTTTTTCTCCCCCTCATTGTCAGGCTAAGCCAATGAGAGGCAGAGGATCAAACACTTTCCTAATGAGTTTATGGTCTCAATCACTAGTTTCAAGTCTTCGTCATTACAGCATGATGTTCATTTAATAAATTATGGCCCCATTTAGAGGAAAATAGATGCTAAAGCAGCTTACGCTTTAGGGTGTGACTACCTTGATATGACAAGCTACTACCACGGAGACCTGTCAGTCAGGATAGAGGCAAATCATATCCAATGCACTGTGTAGATTTACCAGCTGTGAACTTGTTTTGGATGATGTCTTTGTTTTCATCTAAGAACTCTGACCCTTTCATAAGTTAATTGTAACATTTTGGTCACCTAAAAATGTCTTGTTTAGTGGTTGGGTGTACTAAAAGACTTGAATTACGAATGCACCTTACTAACCAAGCCAGCTATAGCTCCTTGTCCAAATGCCAAATGCCAAACTGAATGCTTCCATACTGTATTCCACAAACCAATGGGTAACGTCACGGTGGCTACGTCAACTTCTTTTATACAGGTCTATAGTCCTAATTAAGGTGACCAGACATACCTAAAAATTTGAATAATCTAAAATCCTGTCCTGTTTGATATTGGTTAAAGCTAGTATAAATACTGAGTGTTGTGAAACATTCTTTTGGTCTTCCAGCTTTCCATTGGCTACAGCAGGGACTGCTGGATATCGTGACATTGTGTCAACAGCATTGTTATAGCCACAAAGTAACAGACGTGCACCCTTTTTATTTTTCACTGTAGATGAAGATAGTGGAAGTTGCATTCGTAAGGACAAGAGGAAGTGTAGCCGCTGAGAAGGAGAGATCTGACATAACCTTGACATTTGACTTTCACATGTTTTACTGTTCGTTGACACTGACCATGCCCACCCCCCAACTCCCTTGTCCTGAATTTCCCTTTGTCTCATCTGGTCACCCTGGGCCCGATGTAATGTTTATTGAAAGCGAAAACCCTTCCACTATAGCATGATTAAACATAAGAAATCTCCGACATCTAAAACTCTTCAGTTAAACATACCAGAGACTGCGAATAGCAAAATGTTGCTGCACCCATGGAAACTGCTAACTCCAATAAATGAGACAGAGTAGAGGAAATGGCAGTGTCTGCAGGCTTAATTAAACTTGAAGTCAATGCACACAGTAGAAATATTCTAATTAGGGGACTCCTAAAAACTTTTCTACTAACAAGTTACAGTGTTCCTTATGCATTCTGTGTTCCGGCTGAAATCTGATATGTCTTCCTCTTCTTTTAAGAAAAGGGGAATCAAGGCTATTCAATGCAAAGTGTTTTCCTGTTTTGTAAAGGGCAGAATATATTATTATGAATATCCTTCAAAAACACACTCTGATGTGGACTGAACAATGGGGTGACAAAATCCTTTTTAGCCATGGCACAAAGGCATTTAATTGAGTAGCATGTGTTCTTGAGAATCATAGCGTTCTTATTATTTTGGTTAATGTTTATGCATATAACAATGATCATAAAAACAGGAATCTGTTGCATCAAGTGACAACAGCTATTAAAGAACTAAACACAAACTTTCCTACTGATTATATACTAGCTGGGGGTGATTTCAATTTGACCCCTGATGAGTGGATGGATAGATGACCATCTAGACATTTGCTAGAACATAAGAATGAAAGTTTTCTTTACTTGATTTTAAGCCTAATGTAGAATTGATTACTGGTAAATATCAAACTCAATTTTAATGCATGCCACAGACACCAATGTTTCAAATAGTCACTTGAGTAATAATAGAATAGTTGATTTGAAGCTAACAGAACATAATAAAACTAATAAATCCAAAGATTATAGGAAATTTAATGCTTACTAACAAATAAGGAATACTGTAATAACATAAAAATAACTGTGGTTATTAAAAAATAATTATAGATTGGTTACAGAAATGTGAAAAAATGCAACCGGGGATGGGTCACGGGGTAGCAGCTCCAGCAGGGGACCCCTAACCTCCCTTTCCCAAGTCACATTAACCAGCTGTGGTCTCAAACTAATTTCTAGTTAATAATATCATTATTTGAATTAAATACTACACGTAACTAAATCCCCCCATCATGGGATGCACTTAAAAATTAGATATCTATGGAAAACAAATCTATAAGAAAATTAAAAAATGCCCCATGCCAGAAAATTCTGTTTTATTTTGGAATATTGTCTGATTTAGCTCCTTGTCCAGTTGTCAAAGGTAACATCAGCTATTTGTGTTACTATTTCATATAAAAAATTGTTTGGTTTGAACTATAATGAGCTTGTCATTGTACTTTGTACTTCTTTTTTTTTTATAAATCAAGATGATTAAAAAAAAAATCACTGCTCAATCCGTTCTGGACATGCACATACTTCTTACACCATTTGTACCACACGTGTGATCACTGCAGCCAGTGAGTTTTTTAAAAAACCTTTATTAACGTAAGATTATACAAATACACTACAATCCAAATAACAGTACAGGGATTAGCATAAAGACTGAAATTGAAAGTCTCAGCTGCTCAATATGTTCTTGTTTCCACAAGCTAAAAGTTGCAAGGGAAGGTAATTCAAATATACAATTGACGTGAAAAATATAAATAATGCAAATTCCTGCCATTAATACTAAATAAATGTCATGCTGCCACCCTGTCATGAAGGTCTGGAAACATTTTTAAACTTCAGTCTTCATTAGTATAAATAAGGACGAATGGGTGTGCATGTTTCCACACCAGTAACAGGAGGCTTCAAATTAGCAGTATTAGCTAGCAGTACTAACAGTTAACAGTCCCATTGTATGTTGTCATAGTAAGGTCTCAAGGTTGGCAAGTATGGTCTTCAGGCCGGTCTCTAGTTTGGCATTTTGCCCGTAGCAATCTTGGACCATATTTGGATAAGAGGGTGGAGCTTGTGCTACACCTGACAGGTTGCCGTGGTAGCGACTTGGCTTGGAAGCCGACTCCTTAGAGTACCAACCGCTGATCAAGACATTTATAAGTGACCAAAATTTTACAATTAACTTTCATGAAGTGAAAACATACAGTGAAAGGGTCAGGTTCATGGCTGGTTACACGTACACAGTGAAGTGGATACGATTAGACTCTATGCTGAGTTTATTTTACTCTAATTTACAAAATGAACATCGTGCTGTATTGAAGAAGACTAATTATTTTGCAACCTGTCCTGCAACCTAAACAACAAAATAGGTTATTTGTCAATGCCTCCCCAAACAACACATATGAGTATTCCCCGTACCAGTTCAGCGACAGGCAGCCAGTGGTCATATAATGCTAATTTTCAGGTTCATAATCTTATCTAGGGGTTTAGCAGAACAGGTTTATATGGTTTCAGTTTCAAAAAATACCATATTTTTGTCATAATGCACATTACTACAGCTCCTCTTTTCACCCTGTATGTTGAAGGCTCTGTTTCAGCTACAGAGTGAGGCATTTCACTTCTATATGATCTTTGTTGGGAGTACAGACGCAAAGTAGGGCGGGTCCTGACAAGCAAGTTAGTGTGATCCAAAATAAAGCCCTCATTGCTCCAGAGGCGTGTGACCTCTGACATATATAGCAATTATAAGTTGCTTCTATAAAAGCGTCAGCTAAATGAATAAATGTAAATGTAACACGGGCAGAACAACCCGAACCAGCAAGACGTTTCAGAGTGGTAAGGTATTAATTTGGAACATATGTGTCTTTGTTACGTAAACTTTTAACTGTGCATTCTCTACAGTAACAACTTTATGTCCATGAACTACCTGGAGAATATGAAACTTTAATTTCATATTTAGCCAAGAAATACAAAGGTAGTTATAGTTAATTACAATGTTGTGTAGCAAACATTAATAGTAGCACACACCTGATGTTCTAAGCAATTGAAGTCATGCATAAGTTTTTTTTTGTTTTTTTTTAAAGTGGATAAGATTTTAACTTGGCGAGCATTATGACAGAGATTTCAGGTTTTGGAAGCGAAGGCTGCTACAGTCCAGCTGTTTTCAGGCAGTTCAGGAGCAGTGTATTCTGTGGGAGTGGACTTTGGGCTTTTTCACTTTGCAAACCTATCACATGCACAGAAAGAACACAATAAAGGAAAGGGAAAAAGCCAAAAAGCAGACCTCTCTGACTACCTGACATAAGTCACATGACATAAACACTGGTTAACATTGTGAAATTGTCGTAGTTAGGTTAGGTTTTGGAAAACATTGTGGTTTGGGTTAAAGCAAGTACGTTGAAAATAAATGCAAGTAAATCACATGACAGAAGTGTGTAATGCTTTTTAAATAATAATATATCAAAATAACTCAACATGTACTTGGTTTCAAATGTCCATTCGTCCAGTTGACCTCAGACATGGTGGTGTTGCTGCAGTGCAATTTGGACACATCCCGTTCAGAATAAACTTTGAATAAACTACAGTACAGTGCGAGTCCCTCCGCTCTGCAACAGCGAGGGTGGGGTAGGGCTTGGGGCTTTTAGGATCTGATGTGGTAGTGAAATGTTGAATAGGAGTTATCGTCATGACGCAGGTTTGATATAAATTAGCAACTAATGTGTTGAAACTGAGTTGTAAGAGTTTTATGAAGTTCTAAGGAAGCGCAGAATATCTACACATCAGCCCCTGTGAACAGGCACTAGTGTATGTAAAAATGACCAACTACAAGTATCAGATTTGTCACGTAACTCAGTTTTATTATTACAGTTGAATTTAGTAATGTCTTTAGGCATAGTTGTTAGAGAATGTTCAGTTTTGTTATAAACAAACTTCTCTGTCCGTCCAAAACACGGACGAGGAGGGGCAGTGACAACGTAAATGACTCAGGGCCACAAAAGTGCATTTAATGTCTACGTCAGTACATTTGGACAGGCGGTGGTGAAACAAAAACATTCTGAAAATGGACATATCAGTCAGGTTTATGATTTTTTTCCCCGTGAATGGCGTCGCTTTAAATGTTGAAACGACAAGGAATTATGGGACAGAATTATCTCCTTTAGTTTCTTAAAGGATGGTCCAGTATGCTAGGAGATAAGAAAGGAAGCACTGCAGCACCTTATCTTAGCTTTGAGAGATTTCGTCCAGTTGTAATAATGGCTGCCACTTAGATAGTTCAGTGACATTTCACTCAGTTGAGAACCTTCCTAAGCAAAAAGATGTATTGGACTGCAATCAACGATTCCAACCTTCTGAAATGATGAGCACTTCTGCTATCCAAGGTCCCTTCTCCCAGTGTTCACGGCTGCTGCAGGCCCCTTTAACCCAGAGCCCGTGACGTCAATGGTGGATTGAAATAGAGAGGTGTGAGGAAAGAAAGTAGCGAGTGATCACTCTGCCACAAAATCCAGGCACCAGGAAGATCACAGACACAGAGAGCAGCCCCACAATGAAAAGCAACAAAACATGCAGCCTACTCTACATGTTCCAAATTACCAAACTGGTTTGCAACCTTTTGAAAAGTCAAGGTTGCTTTAGTGTATTAATTATTTAGATTTTCCATAAATAAAAACACAAGTATCCCATATTATCTAGAAGTTAATATATCCAGACATTTCAATTAATTCATTAGCCTAATTCAATAATTAAATCAATTTTAAGTAATTTTTATTTTATATTTATAAAATCCTAGTAAATCAAAAGTATTTTTGAAAACAAGAACAAACTATTATATTGTTCTTAAAAATGAATTACAAGTAAAGTAATTGTTGTACTCTGTTTAGCCTGTTTAATGGGCAGATTTAAATCCCAGCTAAGACATGTCCCAAAGGCCAGTTATTTAATGAAGGTGTTTTTTCGACATTAACAAGATACTTATCCGGTTGGCTCAAGAATATTTAACTTGGTATTATAAAAAATGTAGCCTACTATGTTATCCCAACATAACAACATAGACCTACTTAATGTATGAGCTGGAGGGTAGCCTAAGTTTTATTTAGACCACCACTAGTGACTCATCTTTATTAATAGACGATCTCTGAGAGCGAGAGAAAGAGAGAGGGTGTGTGTGCGCGCGCGCGGCGTGTGTGTGCGTGTGTGTATGTGATATCGCAGACGTCACAGCCTACCGTTGGTCCAGTTCAGTTAGATGAGCCGTTGGTTCTCTCAGGAGGTAAACTGAACTAAATCCGGACAGTTTAACCCGGGGCCCGGGACCAGTTCACAGTCTGAACCGGGAGACCTTTTATTTTTTACTTAGGCCTAACCCGAAGTAAGCACCCTAAACAGCCGGGGCGGAGAGAGGGAGAGCCGCCGTTAACGTAACGTCTGTGACGTCGGCCCGCCCGGGCTGCCGCTCCGCTGGGTTTCCTAACTTACCTCGCCGTTTGACAAGGGGGGTCCTCATCGGCTGTCACTGACTGAACGATTCCGATCGGAGCCTAACTGTGGGAAGATAAGAGTGTGATGATGGAGAGGAAGAGGACGGACTGTCCCGCTCTGCCGCCCGGCTGGAAGAAAGAAGAAGTGATCAGGAAGTCCGGACTGAGCGCTGGAAAGAGCGACGTCTACTACTACAGGTACTGATCAGTCCGGTCCCACACTAAACCGGTGATCGATTAGTCAACCTGTGGCTGTTGGTCCCAACTCTGACCGGCATCATCAGTTGTGCTGATAAAAGCTGATCAGACAGTGTGGCTCAGTTAGTGTCAGAGAAGTTACAAAGTAGCGTTCACTCTGTAATGTCTGTGTAACGTTAGGTGTGTCTGTGGCGCTCACCACGGGCTCCGTTTGTCTTTTTATAACAGCCCTAGAATATTTTAATAATGTCCCATACATATCGAAATAATGTTCCTGCAGCGGTTTGACAGTGGCTCTGTGGTTGTCATCCAGCTGTTTCTTCAGGGTGGTAGACAGGATTTAAAGGACTCAGGTCAAGACCTCCCCGCTCCTGTTATACTGTCTGTAAATTTCATTCAATCAGAAATTTATTTCTTCATTGGCCTACGCTGAGATAGAAGAGTGGCTGATGGTGTGCCGCTTGTTTCATCTTGTTTTAGCTTCACTCACATACCTGCCACTTTTCATTAGCATGTGGGCCTAGTGATGATATGCCTTTCTTGTTTTAGTGTCATATGTTGTACATATGCCCCCTTAACTATTTGTATGCCTCATAAAAATGGCATGCCACTTATGTTCCACGGACAAGTTTTCATCAGCAGGTATTGTTTAACAATGGTAGCTTATAAAGTAGTACCAGAACGTAAGCACTCAGTAAGCAGATGTCACAGGTTTGATAAGCAGATGCTTTTCTGGTTGCAAAGTTAGTGGGGGTTTCTGTAGCTACATATTAGTGCTGTACAGCTAGGATAGCAAGTGCAGCCTTAGCCAAGTTAAACCATGAAACTATCATATCATATCTAGCATAAAAAATACAACCCCTTTTATTACAGGTATTATAATAGATACATAGCCTTGAAGACAGGGACTGTAGATGTACTAAATGATTCCATGGATGCTCAGTCAAATCAACAAATTGGCGATTGCAGTGATTGTATTTACTTTAAAGCTGTCAGTCCTGGTTGAATTGGCAACATACGTAACTAAGAGCTATTTTAAAATGACAGCATAGCTTGAGCAATTACTTTGTGAGAAGTACGACAGGAGAGCACCTGGCGTACCTGTTTACAGTCTGTCAAACTAGCTCATGTTTTAAAAGAAGTACGTCAATAACTGGCAACTGATGAAAACTACTGTACAGAGAGGTCATTACAGAATATTAATGCATTGAATGGTTATCACAAATTCATGTAAATTTAAAACATCATAATGTTAATACAGCTAAAGTATTAGGTAATTAATACATTTTGGTTCTTTTTTTGTGATAACCATTGCATTATTGGTGTGTTCCTTTGTTATTATTATTTTTTGAATAAATATAATTATGTACACTCAGTTGCCAGTTTATAAGATAGCCCAGCTAACACTAATGCAGTCTAATGCTATAAATCCTAATTTTTTTTAGAGACATGTTAATTCAGCTGTATGGTCATTTTGGAGGATGTTGAATTGCATTGTGCTATGTAGACCGGCGTTTCTATTATTTTGTCCACCCCATTCATATCAATTTTCTTAAAAGCAAAATCTTTAAATATAATATATGAATATTGTAAGATAACATTCTGCAATCTAAGCAGTCATAAAGTTAACTTGGCATTCTGCACTAATGTAGGCCTATACTTAAAAAGAAAGAAAGATAGAAAGAAAGAGATTATGGACTCAAAGCCTGGACTCTGGAGATCTTGGCCTCAGCTGATTCTGACCTTTTTCAATGCATCTCTCACAAGTCCCCCAACTCTATGGAGGTGCAGTACTTATTCACTGGAGCACTCCTTTAATTAAAGAAAAACAATGTGTAAGTTGCAGTGTCAGTTCTGTTTCAGTCTTCCTGCACATTAAATTACTTTACATTTTGTCAAAACGAAACTTTCATTCAGATCGTAGAGGAAGAAGAGCTAGGCAGCAAGGTCTCAGCTGTCTGGCTGTTTCTCTGCCTCAGTAACCATCACATTTCAGTTCCTGATTCCTGATTTTGTATCTTCACTAGCTACTGCTGCGCTAGATGGCAGAGGAAATGATGTCACTCCCAGTGCAGGTCTGTGGTGGGGCTGTGACCCCGCAGAGCCGTCGGCTGTCTTCAGAGGCCGCGTTCACTTCCTGTTGATCATCGGCGGAGGCACGGCTCGATTAGATTAGCAGCTCAGAGTCAGAAACATCTGAGCCCCGTCACGTCCTGAACCTTTAACATGAAGGTGATCAGCACTTCAGAGCTGAGGCTTTACTTTCAGTTTGCTTTGTAATGTGACTCATCAGTTCCAGTAAGGAGACCAGTCAGCGGGCCGACTTACTGGAAGAGCAGCAACAACCTGCTGGGGCCTTATTTTCAGTTCTGATTCACAGGACATTCAGAATATTTTCAGGAACAGTGCAGCCAAAAGAACATGGAGTCCGTGTGAATATTTCCCTCAGTGTAAGCATCAAATGGCTTCCATGAAGAGCTGGATTGTGATGAAACACATAAATGAATCTGTCAGACAAACACACACACATGCACACAACCTCTGATCTTTGCTTTGTAGCAGCTGTCCTACATGTCAAACACAGCTGAATGACTGTGTGTGTGTGTGTGTGTGTGTGTGTGTGTGTGTGTGTGTGTGTGTGTGTGTGTGAGGACCAGCTACTCTTTTAGACCTTTAGAGGACATTGGTCCATCTGGTCCTCACTTCCTCAAAGGCCTACAGCTTGGTTTTAGGGTTCCGGTTAGAATTAGGCCTAGGTTAAGGTTTGGGGCTAGGGGATTTATTATGTCAATGAAGGCCCTCATAAGTATTGAAGTGCAAACGTGTATGTGTGTGTGAATGAGGAAGTGTTTGACAGTTGCTGCTGTTGTCAGATGTGATGTCATAGCTGACTAATCTCAAGAAGAGTACAAAGTAAATTTGAACTTGAATCCTTGGGAGTCTGTGCAGGTGGCCTGGGCACTGTTCAGAGCCAAGAAATTGTCTGGCACATAATTGTTTTTGCACAGATGCAATATACTGTGTTTTTTAGTGAGCTTTAGAGGTTCTAGTAGAAGTGTATTTCCCAAAATGTTGAACTATCCCTTTAACTTGTGTTCAAAGCAAGAGATGTCCTGAGCCAATCAAAGTCAAAAAAAGAAAAAACAGAAATAAAAATAAAAATAAAGAAGACCAAATGCCGATCCTTTCTTTACTGTAGTGGTTCTCAACCTTTTTTGGGTCAGCGCCCCCTATCCATTATCCAGGTCCCTTACTACCCCATCAAATAAGATGTAGGCTAATTGCCCTGAATATTAATGATGATTGTTATTATTGTTGTTGTTAATATCATCATCAAAAAAGCACAGCATTGAATGAAAAACAGATTTGTTAGTTTCCCAGGGAATAAAAAAGTTATGTGAATATAAATTGTATTTACAGGTGTTTAAAAAAATGCAACAATTTGACATTTGACTTAAACTAGTTAACAGAAGCCAGTCAGAACTGCTAGCTATTTAACATTCATATATTCAAATTGTAATTAAACAACAGCCAATCAAAAATGCCAAACAATAGTCATTATTGTTATTATTGTTATTATTGTAAGTCATAAGACTTAATTTCCTGAATTCTGGTGAAAATTTGTAATGTTTTTATTATCATAAATTTGGGCGGCAGGTGACAATTCAAAATATAAAGATATAACAGAATATAATAAATGAAAAATATATAAATGAATTAATTGTAAATCAGTAATAAACTTTAGTAGCTCCTGTATTTCTCTTCATGTTCAAAACTTTCTGCACACAGTTAGCCAATATTACGAGACTAATGTCACATATAAAACTAACTGTAAACACAAATCCACACGTCAGCTAAAGCAGCTCCGATAAAGTGCAGCTCACTGTCACAAAGCGAGCAAGGTGGCGCATCAGTTTTAACGTTACATTTTTATATTTAAACATTCTACTAGTTATGTTACCGCTCATTCACATACTGGCTGCAACTCACTCCACTTGATTACTATCACGGCACATCTGGTGCTGGATGCTAAGTTGTCCGACAGCGGAATATCCTTCTTGTAAATGTGTAACCACTGCGATAACAAGGCGTTCATGATGTATCCCTCAGGAAAAAAATGAGCACTTTTAAGAGAAATACATTTTTTCACAGTTAATACCAAGAAAGAGAGCATCCATTTTCCTAAGTTTACACAGTAATCGCCATGTGGGAGAAATTTTATAGGTGATCGTCAGCACGGAGCTGTGCCACAAGAACCTGACAGAAACACAGATGAGAAGAAGAGTTAGGAAACACACCGTCCCGCCCAGTTGCAGTGCCATAAACTGGCAGGTTTTAATGTTGCAGATAACGTTTTTTGGCAGGTCGTTGAAATTTTAAATACCTATTGTTGTTGTGAATCTTTTGTGTAAACATGCCTTAAAACAAACGCCTCCCAAGGGCACCTCAACACCCCCCTTTCCAAAATACTGCTTCCAGCGCCCCCCGTCGTCCACTGAACGCCCCCTGGAGGGCAGTACCTCCCCCTTTGAGAAACACTGGTTTACTGTTAAAATGCATTCAATGACCACATCTTTAAGATTTCCTGGGGAAATGATTCTTTACTATAATTTTGTGCACTTGGAATTACTCTGCAGAAACGGCAAAGACAACAAAGTCTAAATAAAAAATAATATAAATAAAAGATAGTTTTATAAAGTGCTACATACTGTTTCCTTCCTTTCCTGTCACTTTTATGGTCATTAGTGACCAAGTGCCAAGTGAGTTCTGGTAGGCGAGTTGATCCTGAGATGTGTATCAAGTGTTTTGGTTGCATCACTGCATTTGGGATGTGAGATGAACTGTCATGCTGAAGTATTTGTCACTAATGAGAACTGTGTGAGTTAGGTTTGGACCAAAAGCATCAGCCCAGAAACTTCTGAAATCATATCTTATCTCTGTTTAGGATGACATTTAGGTGATGATGAATGATTTTTGGTATTACAGAAACATGTTTCTTGACTGCATTTAGGAAAATGTCCAAACTTCAGATCCATCCTAAAGAATTTCCAAAGTTTGGATGACATAGACCTTGTCCTATAGTGGTGCAACAGATCACAAAACACACAGTTTGGATCATACTGTGGTTTTGAGTCACAGATCAGATTATTTTTTGGAACAGCAAAAAAAAAAAAAAAGGTTAGGTTTAATTACTTTAATAATGTGCTACTTTGGCTCTGATGTAGCCGTCTCTCTGTCTGTAGTCATGACTCTGTAGTCTTGCGTAATGTCCCGCCCACAGAACTATCTGAGCCTATAAACACTGAAGGCTGCTGTGCCATACACGGGCAAAGAGGCACGAGCTGCTCCAGTGACCCAGTGGAGCTGGTTGTTGAGGGGAAGGTAGCAGATATTACTGAAGCTGCAATAAACATCACAATCCTGTCAATCTACTATGAAAATGCCCTAAGTCACAGCCTACAGGGTTTCAGAGTGACGGCTTTCACGGCTCTTCAGAATGAAACTGAGCATGCAGCTGTCTTAAAAAAGTAACAGTGGCAGTAAAACACTTTTTCACACAAAGCTCGTTAAACCTTATGGATGAACATTATGAACAAAGAAATATTACAAATGAAAGGATACTCAAACCATATGACGCTTTAAAGTTCCCGGACCATGTATTCATGGATATATGTCCACTGCCATGACCATTCATTTTAAATTTGATCAACATGCTACGTCCATTCAAATCTTTATCCTGGGCCAATAATTTGGAAGAAAACTTCCCAAAATAGTTGGGTTTCCTCTTTCCGATATTAAGGCAATTTTAACTAACTCACTATCAGAGCTAAGATGACATTAAAACTGTCTCTAGAATCTGCACCATTCCCATTCATTGATTTATTTGTGGCGATACAACGCGCCACAATATCAACGCTGACCGCCACATACTATATGCTATTTAACATGAGTTAAATCAGAATTCATTGTGGAGCTGAGCGCAGCACATATATCCGCTCAGTACCACCGCTTGCTCGTGTTCTCTCTCTCTCTCTCCCACAAACATATTGTAACGGAGCCGTGTGTTTATAGAAAAACTAAAGCATTCAAGTTAACTCTGAGTTAGTCTGTTTTCTTAACACCACGCTGTCAATGTCAGAGACGGATATTAGAATACAGATGGGTTGTCGAGGTTGACACGCTGTACACAGCTGCTATCGCTTGCACCCTCCTTCTCCCCGTCACGCGTGCGCGGTTCCACAGTTACACGGTAATTCTGTGGGAAACACTGTACTGTGCATTTACAGATGTTTCTGGAGGTTTCTCTTAAAGTTAATAAGCCTGTTTCTTCCATACATTTCACTGACTTGCTGCAACGTAACACCGCCCCCAGGCGATCAGATCGCCAGTCTGTGATCTCAAGTAGCCATGAACAGACGATATGAAAATAGAGATCGCCCAACCCTAGCTAGGATAAACACCAAGTCTTTCCATCAAAAATTAAGTCTATCACATAACCGTCATTGTTACATTACATTTAGCTGATGCTTTTATCCAAAGCGACTTACAATTGCTATACATGTCAGAGTTCGCACGCCTCTGGAGCAAATAGGGGTTAAGTGTCTTGCTCAGGGACACAATGGTGGATGTCACAGTGGGAATTGAACCCAGGTCTTCCACACCAAAGGCAAGCATCTTATCTATGCGCTGCCATCACCACCCCGCCGTTATGAATGACAGTGAATAAAATGGTGTAGCAGTGGAATAACTGTATTTGTATGTAAAGAAAATAATTTTACTATAATAAACCCACACTCTACTCCATACACTGGAGACAGACTCATTTTTCAAGTGTCTAATAGGCTAATGTGTAGAAAAGTTGCAAGGTTTACAATTGCATTTCCTAAGGGTGGCGCCAATGTTAATGAAAAAAGTGTATGAACGTTCACTGGTTTTCATCAGTCATGACTGGACTGAACATAGTCTAAATGTGTTTATCATATGCATATGTTTAATAATTGGGATACATGGCATTTAATATTAGGCTTACAGTTTATGATAGTCACCTTATAATACCTCCGGGGCTTGGTGGATTTCTTAAGGATAGCCAATGACCTCATATGTTTCTACTTCTTTTCTGGCTTTCGTCCTCCCTGTCCATTCTTTGTGGATTTATGTTCCTTACTCCTCTTAAGGGGTAACTTTGAAATTTTCAACCATGACAATTTCCCCCCATATTTTTGTGTGGGAAAATAAGGTCCAGAAACAGTCGCTATTCAGCTCTCGTCAAAGTCACCAGATTCCATTTACAAAACGAGTATTTGTACCTCCCTGGTCTCCCCCTGCCTCAATCATTTAGTTTGTGTTATTGTGTGACCTTGGTGTTTTTAACCCTTCAAAACACGAAAGTCACATAGTACCACAATCAAACAAAAGGTTTGTTTGTAACAAAAAGTCATGCAATAACACACACAAACTAACCAACTGAGGCAGAGGCAGCTCCTGTGATCTGCGAGTACAATTGCTATTTTTACCAATGGAGTCTGGTGGCTTTGACGAGAGAGATACAGTGATTGTTTACTCTTTAAGAAAAGGCTATCTCTGTAGGGACCCTTTCCACAATCTACACTTGTAATAACAATGCGAGCCTGTCAGTGGCATAAACAAGCACTTGGCTATAGTTGGGGCCGTAATTTCCTGACTCAATACTGGACCATTTTTAAAAAAAAACATTGTGCCAATTAGTCACATATAACATGGAAAATTATGGTCTCGGTTGAAAAATACAGATGTTACAGCTCCGGAAAAAAACAGCACGGCGAAATCCAAAAGTTTCAGGCTCAGCGTGTCATGGTCACTCATGGAGATAGATGGGCTCAAATTTTTCAATTGATGTGCACAAATTATTTGCGTTTGGTCTGAAAAGGCCTTAGCTATCACTATAGTTCCTTTGGTCTTCCAGGTGTTTAGTTTAGTTAAGACATTTAGTTTTCTACAGTTCAATTTGGACTGTGTGAAACAGAATAGGAGTCTCCACTAATAATATTACAACCAAAGTCAAATTCTCTAATTCTGTCTCAAATTCAAGATATCATCACTTTTCTGAGTAGTCACAATGCCAATTAAGATAAGTTTGATTCCTGACATCTGTAAATTATCTTTTTTTGGATATACACAATTAAGACTTTGATCACACTATTTTTATGTGTCTGACGCTCTCTTCCTTGTTACCTTTTTTCAGTCCTTCAGGCAAAAAGTTCAGGAGTAAGCCTCAGTTGTCCCGTTACCTCGGAAACACAGTAGACCTGGGATGTTTCGACTTTCGGACGGGGAAGATGATGCCCGGAAAACTGCAGAAAAACAAACAGAGACTCCGACATGACATGCTCAGCTTGGCCAAGGTAACGCTGATGGATCACACCTGTGGGGGAGGGCTGCGATTGTGATTTGGCTGTTTGTGTGTTATCAGATTATCAGATTAACACAGCTCTTCCTGTAACAGGTCGACAGTTCAGCAGGTCAGTCGACAAACACTCATTTACTTTTATCTCAGATTTGTCTCAGTCTTGTGGGTGTTTTGACTTAGACCTTTTAAATCATCTCATGAGCGCTTTGACCTGAACTTGTCTCAGACTCGTGGGCGTTTTGACTCGGCCTTGTCTCAGTCTTGTGAGTGCTTTGACTCCGCCCTGTTTAATTCTCGTGAGAGTTTTGACTCTGACTTGTCTCAGTCTTGTGGGTATTCTGACTCAAGCTTGATTTATACTCCTGTGTAGGGTCTACGTGCATAGCTACGGCGTAGGCTACACATGTAGCCAGGCATTTATACTTGTGCGTCGGTGGTGTAGCCTTCTCTACACCGTCGATTCGACGCAGGAGTATAAATTGCACTTCAGACTTGTCTGTGTTCCATGGGTGTTTTGACCCATACTTTTCTCGCTGTTCTGGGTATTTTGACTGGGACTTTTTTTTAGTACTCAGTGTTTTGACTTTGACTTGTCTTAAAGTCATCAACATTTGACTCTGACTTGTTCTGTAGGTGTATTAACTCTGACTTGTTCTGTAGGTGTATTAACTCTGACTTGTTCTGTAGGTGTATTAACTCTGACTTGTTCTGTAGGTGTATTAACTCTGACTTGTTCTGTAGGTGTATTAACTCTGACTTGTTCTGTAGGTGTATTAACTCTGACTTGTCCCCATGTTGTAGGGTGTTTTGACTCAGACTTATCTTTGTCTTGTAGGAGTTTTGCCTTGGTCTCGTTTCAGCTAAGACTTGGCCGGGTCTCATGTTTTTTTTTAAACTCAGACTTGTCTTGGCCTCATTCTGAACATGACTTAAGTGGTCCTGACTACAGCCCTGGTAAATCGTGTGTTTGTTCTGTAAATTTGTCCACAGTTCTCTAATCACCATTTTCAGCTGCATTTTCCCCGACATATCTGAACAAACCCTGTTATGAGCTGACTGGACTCGTTTACATGTTCTGGAATCCATCTAATTAAATTTGAATGATCATCCAACCTGGGTCAGCTGGAACACACACTCTCCTTACACACACACAGGACCAAATCTCACTCAGAGAGGATAAATGCTAAAGTAATACTAACAAATCCCAAAAGCATCAGTACTCTTGCTTGGGTTATTAGCAATTTAACATATCTTGAGCTCTAGAACTGTGGTTAAACTGATCCGAACTACGATGGAGGTGTCGACCATCCCAGATTTGATAGACTCCTAACAGCCAATAAGAAACCAGGATTTTCATCGGCGGTGGTTTAAGCTATGCTAACAGACAGACCAGTGTTTCTACAATAATATGCTCCACCCACACAGATCAGACTGCTGTGTGTGTGTGTGTGTGTGTGTGTGTGTGTGTGTGTGTGTGTGTGTGTAAGAGCGAGACAGAGGGAGAGGTCAAGGGTGTGTGCTCGCATGCCTCTGCTCACGTACGCATGTCTGTGTGTGTTGTTTTGTGTTTGTGCTGCATTTTATGAACTTTGGTAACCTGTGAAAGGAGCTATCAGTGCTGATATTTAGGAGAGCCCCAGATTGTCCTGCTTAACAATAATATATATGGACTTCTTTTTTGGCCCGCAGAATTGTTTGTAAATGTTTACCGTGCAAACAGCTTATTGAATGTCATTATGAGATTCTAAGCAAGTGTTGGAAAAGTAGTAGTTTTGCCGCTACAACCTTACTCAGTTGGGTATGACAATGAGGTGGTTAATGTTAGCAAATGTCAATGATGAGGACCCTAAGATACGGCTGAAAGCTCAGAAAAGCTAGTAAGTGGCCCTTGAGTTGGAGTTGAGATTAGTTTGCCACACACACTGATCCCAAGGCCAAGAAGGAACTTCCATGCTCCAACGTTGGTCACTGACTTGATGACTTCATGTTTATCTGTTACTCATGTCAAAGATTTTAACACACAAGTTAAACAAGTAAGTAAACACCTCACCAGGGACCTGTGCTACAATGGGGCTTCACTTTTTACCGGGGCACATCAATACGGGTGCATTTGCTGAACGGCTAACCTGCTCCGGAGCAGGTTATGTTCAAGATAAGAGCTCAACAAGATCAACACAATTAAAGCACCACCTACTGACCAATCAGCTCTCTTGGACAAAGGCGGAACCATTATGTCCTACACACTGTTTTAAAGGGTGCTTTTACGTTTACAGTGGGTGATGGAGATACTTTTATACCGATATCATCCTACATCAGAGACTGACTGAGGCACTAAAGCCTTGTGTTTGTACTTTAAGATATTAAAAAAAGCTTTTATCGCTTTGAATTATGTTTATATATTTTTTTTTTACTTGCTCCCAAGTCTGTTTCACACATCCTGTCACAGCCGTTAAAAAGAATCTGTTTATTATAACTTTAGGTTGCACTTGTCTCATTTTATAGAGAATGGTAATGTCGGGCCCCACCATTTGCTTGTTGTCAGTATAGGCTAACTGTTGAGATACAGTGTTTAACCATTATTTGAGCACTTCTTATGAGTTTTTTTTCTTTTTGTTGCTTTATGAAGTTATTTTAGAACAATGTTTGGAACAGGACTAATCACCTAATCTCACTAATTGCATTAAATAAATTTATCTGATTTTTTGAAGAAGTTCTTGAAAGCGAGTTTGAACGACCACTTATTCAGTGCCGGCCCCTTTAAATGTAGCAGCTGTGTTGCTTTTAGTCTGGATGTGTTTAACGTCTTCGTATCTAATATTACAGTTTGCTCTTCGTTTGTAAAATATGCCGCTCTGCTGCCAGTACACTTGTTCATGTTTGCAGCTGAGTGTGGTGACAAGGAGATGTCACACTTCTGCTTAAAGCTTAAAGTGTTACCTTCTCACAGAATTCTGTCCTCCTTTGTAGCAGGACTGGTTTGAATACTGCTTTAAAAGAAATGAGAAGTGTGAGATGAGAAGATCGATTTCAATATGCCCTTTTCACAGCAGACATTGTGACTTACTTATCATAGTGTGACAGTACAGTTCTTACTAATAACATTTACAATGTTTCGGTTCTATCTAAGTGTGACAATGAGCCCACATGAATAAAACCAAGGCCCTGAAACTGAAACAGCTAAATAGACATTCATTTGGTTATTTACAACTCTGCATTTCATACCGTCACTGTTGTAAAAAAGGAACATCTCACGTCTGTGTGAGTACTGAGCTGGAGTTAGGATGTGGTTAGCCTAGCTTAGCAAAAAGACAGAAAGCAGGCAGAACAGCTAGACTGACTGTGTCCAAAGGTTAAAAATACTTACTACCAACCCCTCTTAAGCACACTAATTAAGCTGGTGTATCTTGCTTATTTACTATTGACGAACAACAGAGTGACACAAACTGAACTATTGTATTTACATTTCTGTTTGTGCATGGATTGAACAAACGAGGTACAGACAGGTAAGTTAGAGGTGCTTTAGGAGTGGGGTCAGGCTAGCTAGCTGTTTCCTCCTGCTTCCAGTCTTCATGCTAAGCTAAACGTATCACCTCCTGACACCAGCTCTGGCAGAGCAGTACATACTGAGAAATGTTTTTCAAATATGACCAACCAACAGTATTGACACGGTTTATAACTCTGTGCTACTGCTCTTCACACATCATTACTGGGGCGTACAGATGCACACACACACGCGCGTGCGGACTGACACACCGCACACACAAAAGTACACAAACACACACACACACTTCCTGTTGTTGTGCCTGTTGTTGTCTCTAAATCCTCAGTTTAAAGTTAACCCTTTAAGCTCAACTGCCACACACATATGCACACACAAGTAAGGAAACACACACAGTCCTATTACCTGTTATCACTGTACATCGTCTGATGTATAGGAAGGTAAACCAGACCAGAAAGGAGGAAAGGAGAAGATGACCAAACAAGGAACGAAGGGAAGACCAAGGAAAGGAAGGAAAGGAGGAGGAAGAAAGGAATGAAGGGTGGAAGGGAAGGAATGTAGGAACAAAGGATGAAATTAGGAAAGGAGGAAAAGAGAAAAGGAAAGGAAACATGTGACCAACACGCAGACTCTGTCTCTGTCTCATCCAGGGAGGTAAACCGGACCTGAACACAGCCCTGCCAATCAGACAGACGGCATCCATCTTTAAACAGCCCGTTACCAAGGTTACGAGTCACCCCGGCAACAAGGTGAAAACAGACCCGCAGAGAGGGGCCGAGCAGCCCAGACAGGTGAGAGCCCGGTGCACACACACATACTGGTGACGCAGAGCCTGAGAGCACGGTCAGGCTGTTACACAATGGATGATGGGAGGAAACCAGGTTGTCCTGGTGACCAAAGTCACGAGAGGGTGCTGAGGCATCATGGGAAAAGCCCTGTAACACAGTGCTCTGCAGAAGGAATGAAAGATAGTGTGATGACAGGCAGAGGAAGAGAAAATGGCAGAGAAGGAGGGACAGAAGTGTAGAGATGAAAGAGGGAGGAGGAGGATGAAACTGATATGTTTTGCGACAATTTGTTTTTCTTTCATTATAGTATACTTTTCTGTGTAGTGATGCAGTAAACAATAGTGTACTATGTAAATTTATATCAGGCATAACAATGCATAACACGCAAGTCATTCAAATTAATTTAAATGCAAACCATGCAGCCACATAGCTAATAAGTTGAGATTATTTTGTAGCACATACACAAACAGCAGTTTGACTTTTGAATAAAAAGTGACAGCCCTGGTCTGTAGTGTATAATGTGTACTAGGACTGAACGATATTATCCGATGTGATAAAATGAGATTTAGAGATTTAGAGTAAAGCAGTCTGCAGAAGCATCAACTTCGCACGTTACGCTGTACCTTGACTTGTTGTTGTACAATGGCAACAAGCTGGACAGAAGCTGACACTACAGAAACTTTAGTGCCACACAAGGAATGAAAGTAGCACCTGCCACCCGCGGGGAACTTGGTGGAGGTGGTGGGTGAAATTGTCGGGCCATCTGCGGCTTTGACGGATAGGAAAAATGTACAACAGAAAGCCACGTGTAGTAAGGTAAGCGCATTGTGGCGATCTGTGCCAGCGTCCCACACACAGCCAGCAGTCAGCTCAGGAAATATCTGTGAAACGGCGTCTCAAACCAAACTCACAAGTGCAAAAGAGGCCCAGTCTGAGTTACAGCCTGGTTACAGCCAGTGCGCTGCTCACCAGCATCAGAGGCTGTGGGGGAGGAGGGGTGGAACTCCAGCGTTGTCGGAGAATTACTAAGCTTGTCTATTAAACATGAGAGGCGTCACTTGGCTTTATTTTCATTGGCCAACTTTTGAATTGGACCTCAAACTGAGGATTTTTTGTTTTCTTACTTGGATGCAGAAAGATGGACTCCTGGGAGATCTGAACTAAGATAAGGATGCATTAATTGGTGGTTGAACTGTAGGTTTTGTATTGAGCGCTTACTGTATAACACACTGTGGTGAACTTGTCATAAGGTCAAGTTTTTTCTTGACCTTTGGGAACAATACAGGGTGAAAATAATCTGAGCTCAAAGTTCTACATGTGACTGATCTGAAGCTTTTAACTACCTCTTGTGGCCTTGATTCATTGAGTAGAGCTGGCTCAGGTGTCGTCACATCACGTTTCTGGACCTCTGAGCTTAAACTGGATTTATAGTCGACTCAAGGGGTTACCGGGAGTCCCTCTGTAGTCCCTCCTATCTCTTAGGTTTTAATGTGTAGTTCCTTCATGCTACACACACAACATATAAGTAAGTGTATATTAAAATATGGTAACATATGAAATAAAACAACACAGTTATTTATACATATATGTTCATAGTTTTCAGTCATGTGACATGCGCGGTGACTCCCCCATAGAGACGCCGCAAAAGCATTTTATTTGTATCACCTTTCAACTTAAGAAAAAGAAAGATATGAACACAAACTGCAAGTGTTGGGCATATCCAATCCATATAATGTTACAGCATCCGCTGCCACATTTCTACCGTTAAAAACCGCTCTGACTGCAGTAATGTTTACTTTTACCTTCTGGGGAATCCCTCACCTGACACAGCCCAGGCTTGTCTCCTCGATTAATAAATCCAAAAGCACAACAACCATCCAGCATTTTGTCAATGCAAAAAGTAACAAACTCAAAGTAACAGTGTATCATTTGCATATTGGTTGGCAGCTCCAAGGGAGCTTTTTCCTTGGAATGTGACGTCACATGAAAACTATGAATACATACATAGAGACACCAAAAACATTCCGCAGTGTATTATTTAAATTTACATCTGGGGTGAATGTAAACAGCAGCAACCAGATGATAATATGAAAGTTTCAAGTCCATCTTGACTGCGTTTGAGAGTCCACCTCCTCTCATCTTCTCACGTTGACAGCTCAGAACATGGACCACCTGCCAAGTGCTTGATCCGGGATGTTGATGGATCAGGTCTCTGTAAAGATGTGGGCACAACAGTCTTTGAATTCCGTTGCTTGGTCAACATGAGTCCCATTTTGTCCAGACTTGACCTTTAGGAAGCAGAATTAAGTCCAAGCTGGGCCAGCATGGCTCCTCTCCTGGCTTTCTTTCTTCTCCTCTGAGCGATCATTGCACCCGCCTGGTCCGGCTGTTTGGGCCGGGTGGATTGTGGTCTGCTGCTCTTTAATCCAAAATCCCCGTCTTCATTTTCCAATGAATGTATTTACGTCAGAGGTAACATGTTTCGACAATAAAGCCGGAAAAAACAGATACAAAACAAAAGTGTAGCGAAGTTTGAAGGAGCTACCAGCTGCTGCTTCTACAAGCGCTGCCGGTTGCCATAGCACTTGGACAGCATCCTCCTCTCTGACACCACCGACAGAGAGTCCAGCTCCACTTCCACAAAGTCACTGGCCTTGCGGATCAGTTTGTTGAGTCTGTTGGTGTCTGCTACCCTCAACCTGCTGCCCCAGCATGCAACAGCAAACTGGATAGCATTGGCCACCACAGACTCATAAAACATCCTCAGCATCATCCTGCAGATGTTGAAGGACCTCAGCCTCCTCAGAAAATAGAGGCGGCTTTGGCCCTTCCTGTAGGGGTTGAGTGTTCTTGGCCCAGTCCAGTTTACTGACCACGTGTACTCCCAGGTACTTGTAATCCTCCACAGTGTCCTCACTGACCCTTTGGATGGAAACAATAGTCATTGGTGCCTTGGCATCTCCTTAGATCCAAAACCAGCTCCTTTGTCTTTGTCACATTGAGCTGCAGATGGTTCGGCTCACACCATGTGACAAAGTCCTCCACCACAGCCCTGTACTCAGCCTCGTCAGCCTGCTGATACATCCAACCACAGCAGAGTCATCAGAAACCTTCTGAAGATGGCAGGACTCTGCGTGGTAGTTGTAGTACGTGGTGCAGAGGAAAGGAGACAGGACAGTCCCCTGCGGGGCCCCGATGTTACAGACACACAGTGTTGCAGACGTACATACTGTTGTCTGCCAGTCAGGTAGTCTAAAATCCAGGAGAGGAGCAGGGGCATCATCCTGCAGCGCTGTCAGGTTCTCACCCAGCAGGGCTGGCTGGATGCTGTTAATGGTATTCATTTTGTTTGTCTGTCCAAGCTGCCTTCATTTCCTCTCCTGCCAGTCGGTCTGAAGCCAGTGATGTTCCTCATGCCTCTCCAGACCTCCCTCATGTTGTTCTGCTGGAGTTTCCGCTCCAGCTTCCTCCGGTCCTTCTCCTTAGCCTCCCTGATCTTCACTTTTAGTTCCCACTGAATCGTCTTCACCTCCTCCCTATTACCTTCTCTGAAAGCCCTCCTCCATGCATTGAGGATGTCCTTGATGTCCTTTGATACCCACGGTTTGTTGTTTGTGTAACAATGGACAGTCTTAGCTGGGACAGTGCAGTCCACACAGAAGTTTATGGAATCTGTGATGCACTCAGTAAGCTCATCTATGTCTATATCTTTCTCCTGTTGTCTACACAACACTGTAGTCTAGGGAGTGACCTTGGGGGCTACACATGTAGGTCCAGTGTCACACCTAAATGCAGAAGTGTATGCAGCTTTAGAGTCTCTTCACCATGACATGTACTCGTTTTTTTTTTTCTACGATGGCGAAGGCATGACCCGCCCTACTCTGCCTCTGATTGGCTTACCCTTTTGTTCTTACCCTGACTCTAAATCCTACCCTACCCTAAAACTCATTCCTCTTGCCTAAACCTTACCGACCCAACCAACGAGGGCAACAAGTACTAGCCAATCCAAGGCAGAATGGGGCGGGGCATGACTTCACCATCCTAGGCAAATAAAATTGGCCTCTTGTACAGCCTACTAGAGCCTACAGTCCACAGCCGATATAACTGTCGGACGTCTGTCTGTCTGCAGCTGTTTTGGGAGAGGAGGTTGAAAGGTCTGCGGTCATCAGACGTCACAGAAGAAGTCCTGCGGACCATGGACCTGCCCAAAGGACTGCAGAGTAAGTCTCCATTATGAACCAGAACACACAGCACGCTCCAGTTTTGACCTCTGACCTCTGCCCTCTCTCTCTCTGCAGGTGTTGGTCCAGACTCCAGTGATGACACTCTGCTGTCGGCCATCGCCAGCGCTCTGCACATGAGCTCTTCTCCAATAACTGGACAGACGTCTGTGGCTGCTGAGAAGAACCCGGCCATCTGGCTGAACACGTCCCAGCCTCTCTGCAAGGCCTTCACCGTCACTGATGAACACATACGGTGAGAGACATTATTTCTATTGTCCCATAGTATCAAGGTAATTTATTTATTATTATACAACAAAATTAGTTTGTAGTCTCTTCATGCTACTCACACATAGAATGGAACTTGAGTGTTGTGCGCACTGTATGTCCACGAGCATGCAATGGGCATTGGAATAACTAAATATCTTAGTGTTTTCCATTAGAAAGATATGCAATTTCACATGATTTTGGCCCATTATTATTATTGCCAGATCTGTGTGCAAAAAGTTAGAAAAGCTAAAAACCTTAATGACAACACTTGTTGAAGTCCACTGGGGACGAACTACAACCATTAGTACCCACCCAGCCACAGGCTGTTCACCCTGCTGCCTTCTGGGAGGAGATATAGAAGTTTCAGCTGCCGCACCACCAGACTGCAGAGCAGCAAAAAATGATATCTTGATGTTTTCTGGGAGTTTGTCGATAACGATATTTAGACAATATTTTTCATGTTTCAAAATTGTGTTGTTGTGTTGTCCAAGTCTAAGATTGTACTAGCTTCTTAAAAGGATATTAATTAGGGGTGTAACGGTACACAAAAATCTCAGTTCGGTACAGTGGGGGAAATAAGTATTTGACCCCTTGTTTATTTTCGGTACAGTGAGGGGAAAAAATGCAAACATTAAATTGCTGCTGGTTTATTATGAACTTTTGTAAACATCCAAATTACTTTACAATTTTTTTAACAAACTTTCAAATTACAGA
>NC_060162.1:27642569-27671583 GCF_021292245.1 Micropterus dolomieu | reverse complement strand
AGGTGTATTTGATGTAGATAATTGGTTGGGATTGGGGCTGTGTCTTAAAGAAAGACTAACTGGCTTGTAGGAGCCAGAATACTTGCTGTTTGGTAGGGGGTCAAATACTTGTTTTTCCTCATCAGATGGTTATCAATTTTTATAAATTCATATGATGTGATTTTCTGGAATTTTCTTTGGGATTCTGTCTTTCACTGTTAGAATGTACATATGATTAAAATTGTAGATTGTTGCATTCTTTGTAATTGGGCAAACCTGCAAAATCAGCAAGGGGTCAAATACTTTTTTCCCCCACTGTATGTACCTCAGTTTTGAAGTCACGGTTCGGTTTATTTTCGGTACAGTGAGGAGAAAAAATGCAAACATTAAATTGCTGCTGGTTTATTATGAACTTTTGTAAACATCCAAATTACTTTACAATTTTTTTAACAAACTTTCAAATTACAGATAATAAATACATTATATAAAATAAAAAAGAATAAGAAATAAAATACTGCTGCAAACTACTAACAAGTTCTCCACTAAATAAATATACCACATATAGCTAATAAAATATAATAAAAATATATAATAATATGGATTACAGTGCAGCATTCTTCTTATTCTTTTATTCCATCTATGAGCATTATCAATCCCAGCTTGAAGGCCTACTCGCATAAAAAAAAAAACTTTTCCGAAGTCTAAAGTCTGTTTAAATGCCGAAAGGCGTTTGCACTGTGCTCGTTTTTGTTTTTTTCCCTTGTCGCAGAGACGTTCTCATTCGTGTGATACCATTAGTGAGTTAGCAAGTTTGACGTGTTGCTAGAAACATACCCGATCACTAGAAATGTCGTCCCACTGCTTTCATCTTATCAACTTGTCCGTTGTTGTATTTCAATAGCAAAGCGAAGTGTTCCCAAACAGAAGACCTTAACAATAAGGGAGGGTCTTAAAGCTGCTGCTTGTGTAGCGCTGTAGCGCCACAAGGCAGAGATTCATGCATTCGGTGCACATGTGCACCGTTCCAAAAGTCCTGTACTGTCGGCTGACTCCCAAAGCTTTTCATATTCTTGATATTCCGTGCGATGGTTAGTTCTTGGTCTTCAAAGGCAACCGATTTTCAACATAGTTTGCAGATTGATGTTTTTGAGCAACGTCCATCTTTTCAAAGCCAAACCCCCTCCATGCCAGTGAGGCTGATCCACGTCGAGCAATTCAATGTAACGACGTAGACTGCGAAGCCGGTGGTGTCCAATCATGTCTGACTTCAGTCATGAATATTCCGGCAGCTATTGCTTATTTAACTCTAACACACGTGTACTGCAGGCTGAACGCATCACTCCGTGACTGTTGGGAGGTGTTTTTTGCAGTGAGTGAATCAGCCTACTTGATAATGTCTGCTCACACATAGTTAAAACAACAAGTAAGATATCATCGTCTCGTCGTTATTAAATGCATTTTGGGACGGTTTGCTGCTTGTGTTGTGCCTATTTTTGTCAATTTTGGAAATAACTGGAATTAATAAATTTAAATACTGCTACTCCTTTTCTGAGTCATAAATATATATATATATAATATATATAAATAAGTCAAATCTGGACTTTCCTAAGAATCATCATGTTTTTAAGTTTTCTTCAGTATCAAAGTAATCCAGTAATAATTATCTGTACAGTCATGTGTACACTGCAAACAGGAACTGCTAGTAGCTTATTAGCAGCAGTGACAGTGGTATTGTTTGTCTGAGTGTCTCTGTGTGTGTGTCATCATGTTCAACATGTTTATATTTTACATTGATTGTTGTAAAGCACTTTGTTGCCTGTATTGAAAAGTGCTATACAAATATTACAAATATATTATTGTTATGGAAGGGGCCAGTGGCCCGCCCACTTAACCGCGTGGGGCCACATTTATTTTAAACTCACTTCTCTCATGTCATGTGTTCCATTGCACCATACACACCGATTTTGTGTTGCGGCTTGTGTGATCCCATCACATGATGGTTGCTAGTTTGATACGTTTTGTGGTGCCTCTCAGTATTCAGTTGTGTTCACAGTTGTAATATCACAGAAACATGCCAGACACCCTACGATAAAACCCTGAAATTAGTGAATCCGCATTCTCCCTCTCCAGCCTGAGACAGACTAGATCCGTCCAGATAATTGGTGCATGCTGGGTAGTGGGAATAATACGTTGTAGAGAGGAGGATGAGCGGGTCATCCGAGAGGAGACAGATGAGGAGTAATGAAGCATGAAAGAGGAGGGGGATGAAGAAAAGCAGCCGCCTCCACACTGAGAAATTTACACCAAAAGTCTGATTCCAAATAGCATCCAGGTATCTGCTGACAGAGAGAAAAGGCTGTTCAGTCAGCCATCAGCTAAAAATGATCATCATCCGCAGATACATCCAGCTCACCTGCTCAAACAGACTTGTAAAGCTAAAGGTCACATACATCGTCATCCAATCAGCTTTTAGATGCATTCCCTTTTTCCAGGCAGTGTGATCTGGTGATAGGAAAGGAAAAAACAGATTCCACAATGATTGCAAAAACCTAAACTTTTTGGTCATGTTGTCAGGATAAAGTCCCTCCCTGTCCAGACTTTGGAACTAGGGGTGTGCCTTATCACATTGTAGGAGAAACACTACTTTAATAAGCACTCGTCTGGGGAACCACCCTATTAATAGAGAAATTAAACCACATTAATTACAGGCTTGAGGCCCCCGTGCAGCAGGAAGTGTAGTTGCGATCCCAGGTGACTGAGAGTATTTGGTCATCGAGCGGATGAGGTGTCCGTGCCAGTCCGGCAGCCTCGTTGCTGGCACTGTTCTCAGGAAGATGCAGCACTCAAAGTTTCTTCTGTTCTAACCCAGAACACAGAGCAGGCTTCTTTCAGAAAGTTACTGTCTGTGGTTACACCGTTGGTGTAGCGAACCTTAGTGGTACTGAGGCATTCAAAGGCATGCTTAGAAAATTTTAATTGTGCGCTGACTTCACGTGAGGCAGACAATTAAAAATAATTAAATATATGAAATCATATAGATTAAAACACAATTTCCAACATTGATTGATAGGTGGCATCAGATTAAACAACACAGATGGACACTTTTGACTACAGAGGGGTGAAGTCTGTTTGTAGATCTGGAACTCCACGGGGTTCTAAACAATGCTGCTTGTGAGACATTCAATATGCTTAACAATATAGTGGTATAGTTTAATATGATTTTAAAAAATTCCTATCATGAAAATGGCAATATTCTGACTGAAAGCAAAAGTAAAAAATTGCTACCGGCTCCATGGTGGAGGAGTTAGTTCCAACAAGGGAAGCGACTTCAGTAGTGCGGAAGTGGTTTGATTTCAAAAGATCAAATGTACAACAAACCACAGTAATATGTAAGAAGTGCAAGAAGACTGTAACAGCCAATTTATTTCACCACCTCAAGTTGAAGCACCTGGTTGATTAGTAACAGTATTGTGAGTCCTAAACTAAACATATGTTTCAGTATTTTGTTATATCGTCAAGAATATCATATTCTCAGAAATACCCTGATATTGTGTATGTATACAGAAGTAAATGTAGTCATTGTATGTGAATTTATGTGAAAGGCGTCACAAGATGCAACCACACATACAGTAATTATCACCTGACTGTGTAGTTCTTATTGGCTCTATGGAGCATGTCAGCCTCTTTCGGTTCATTGTTTTAGTTGTTTACTCTCACCGCTCTCACAGAGTTGTTTTCAGCTGCAGCAAGCAGCTGTTTTCAGTGAAAAAGATCTAAAAAGCCACAGTCCACTACCTGCTCAGCAGCAAACAGCAGGCAGACACAGAGGCAAGCTGGAGAACATGGTGGAGCATTTAGCAGCTTAAGAGCCAGATATTTCTCTCAGGAGCTGGTAGATACCAAAAACAAAGCTAAAAGAGAGAGAATATTGGACTTCCATTCACCAGGTGGCCAGAAACATGACTCCAAATAATTGTTAATTTGCACCATAGCTGCTGGATGTGTAAATGAGCCATGGTTAGCTAAGAAGTTCCCATATCAAGCCAGCGCGGAAGTGCCAAAACCTGTCAGTCCCCATAGTGCCCCATGTTAAAATGCTCAAATTTAGAGCAGAAAGAAACGACCTGGTTAATAAAATGCTTTTGGTCTCTATAGCTATAATCTCCCTTCATCACAAATGTTTAGGGGGGGTTATATAAATCACCTGTTTCAATCATAGTAAGGCTTAAAGTTATACATAATTAAGGGTGAGCCACTTTTGTAGTGAGAGGTTTGGCTGCTGAACAGCAACTTGTTAGTATGATTACAATGCTTACAACAGGAGTTTAGAGTTTTCCAAGCAGTCCTTGCTCTCGTCTGCCTCACCACGTGATCATAGGGAATAGCCTTGTTTAAAATCCTCTGACGGATTTTCGCCCTCTGCTCTTTTCGTTTTAATTATCATAGAAATGAAACTAAATCAGTGGCTGCTTGAAGGAAGGAAGCTGATCTAAAAACTGATGAATGATTGATGGAGGGAAAGTGAAGTGTTTTTTTAGGGTTTACTAATCTAATAATAAAGCTAAAAACCAGCAGCTTTGATCAGTCAGCTGGCGGAGTCTGACTGTGAAGTTTTCTTCTTCCTTTTTCTCAGTTTCATTTTTATTGGCAGCCATGGGATTTGCAGAGGTGCAAATATTCATTTCTCACCCTGTTTTTACAATTATATGATCAAATCAAATAAATGATATATTTAAGGAAGAAGGAGGAGAAGAAGAACAAAAAACAACGGCGTTTGTGTCCCCTCTGATGAGGAGAAATGAAGGAACAGCTGACGTTTCAGTTTCCTCAGAGTTTAACATCTGATGATCCTGGTTGTGTGTTGTTGCTCTCTTCTTGTGGGTGAATGAATAACAGATCAGTCCTCAGATCAGAGTCCCTGTAAACCAGATGGACAGTAATGGAAACCTGACAGCAGGGGGCACTGTGGAGACACGCACACACAGAGACAGTCCAGTGTGTCCAGTAGTAAACAGAGCAGAGAACAGCTGGCCGAAGCCATTACAGCAGAGTCACTAGAATACATCACTCTCCCTTTACTTTCCTGTTCTTCCATTTCTATTTCCTTCTCTCCTTCTCTAATCTCCCTTTTTCCCTTCTTCTCTCCTTCCCTTTTCTTCTCTAGCATGATTTTTTCGCTCCTTCTTCTTCTATCATTTCCTCCTCTCATCATTCTTTAACAATTTCATACCTCTTTATTTATTGTCCTTCCTTTTTCCTTCTCTCAAATTGTGTCGTTCCCTTCTTCATCATCAGGCCTTTCTTCTCCTCCTCCTCGTTCTTTACCCTGTCTTCCCTCTCTTCAGTCATTTCTTTTTTCCTTACCCTTCCTTACCTTTCCTCCTTATTTTTCTCTTTCATTCACTCCTTTTTCTTTTCTTCCATCATTTACTCCTTCCTTTATTTTTTCATGCAACTTCCTTTCATCCTCATATTTTCCCATCTCTCTCTCACTGCTCCATCCCTCCAGTAATCTGTTATTGTGTTTTTCATTCCTTTGTTTTTTCCATCTTTCCATTTCACCACCCTCCTCCTCTCCCTCCCCGTGTCTCCTCTTCTCTTATATCTCCTCCCTCCCTCCAGCCTTCCTCCCTCCTCTCCTCCTCCTTTTCTTATCTCTCCCCTCCATTAATTTCCAATTCTCTCCCCCCTCTCTCTCCAGTTGAATGTGCTCGTCATCTTAAATCGCTCTCATTCCTATCCACTCCCTCCTCCTCTTCATCTTCTCTCGTCCTCTTCCTCATCTCCTACCTCACACTCACACAGCTCTCCTCTCTTTTTTGTTTACCTTCTCATCTCTCACTTCTTTTCTTTCTTTTGATTTTGTTTTTCTTTCAGTTGTTGTCTCTCTTGGCTTTCCTACATCTTTCTAATTTAGTTTTTAATCACACCTTTTCTTTTTTTTACCCTTAAAATGTTTCCCACTTCTTTTTCCTTTAACAGAAGCAAAGCGTGTTGTACAGCATGTCAGTGTCTGATCGTATCTCTCTCTGGCTGTTAATCCAGATTCAGTCTCAGCCGATGGAGCTGATCCCTGTCTCTTCTCTGTGTTTCTTTATGTCTTTTGTTGGTTTTGACATAAGGCGGCGGACATCTTCTATGTGTCTGACTGCAAAGAGAATCAAACACAGGTCTACTTTAAAGAGCTGACCTCTGTGTGTTGGTGTGCAGGGAGCAGGAGCTGAAGGTGTACCAGGCCAGGAGGAGTCTGGAGGAGGCACTGATGGCCGACGGTTTGGCGCGGGCCGCCGAAAACACGCGACAGCTGCTGGTGGGGAAGAAGGCCTGAAGACGGACAGGGGAGGTAGGTAAACTGTGGCATTAATAATCATGTTTATGAACGCGGCAGAAAGGAAAACAAAAGAAGTTTGTAGTTTTACAAAAGAACCCAGCAGTTTTTTTATCTTCTATTTTGGGCCTTTACTGCAGCACTTAAACTGAATGCTGACCAGACAGGTGTTCCTCAACATTTGATTTTCTTTTGTTTAGCAATTTTAGTATCTTTAATAATTCATCATTTAATATTTAATATATTAATATTTACATTTTTATATTCCAGTGACTTCTAAGTGGAAGTACCACACAGCTTACCTGCACATTCAAGAAGGGTCTTTAATGATAAAGACCCTTCTTGAATGTGCAGATGAGCTGTAGATAGGATTGGAGGGATGATAGCTAATATTAGCCAGTTGTCATGGTAACGCAGCCTGCTTTCAGGCAGGCAAGATGGGTCCACATCAGTCAGAATATGTCAGGGTAAAGAGGGAAAATGAGAGTCACCGTGAAGTGAAGAGATCGTTTCAAAAGTCCGCAAACATCATCATACGGCAAAAACAAGTTTTGGTTTTATTAACATTATTATCACAGGAACTGACACCACAAGTGACAACACGCCACACACATCTCCTCCACCTCCACACACAGCAGCTTCCTGCTCGGACGGATTTAGTCCCCGGATATTTGGAGTAGAGGGACGTTCATTTTTCTTGTGTGCGCAGCGCTTCAGTACTGAAGTATGTTGACATGCTGTACTTCATAGCTCTTAACCTCTGACAGGAGATTATATTTTCACCTTCATGTTAGCGGCATGTTCAGTGATATTTTGACTGCTGACCAACATAAAGATAAACTAATGTACCAAACTACTAAACTATTAAACTATTGAACTCCTAAACTACAAACCTGCTAAACTGCTCAACTATAAACAACTAAACTACTAAAGTACTGAACTTTAGAACTAATAAACAAGGACTAGTGAACTTCTAAGCTACTAAACCACCTCAACTTTAAACTATGTAAACTACTGAACTACAGAATTAATGAACTATTGAACTACTAATTGCTTACAATTATCTAGTAAACTACCCAAGCACAGAACTAGTGAACTACTAAAATGTAAAACTAGTGAACCACTAAATTAGACAACCACTAAATTAGACAACTAAACTACATTTAACTGCTTAATTACTAGAATACGACTGACATGATATGAATGACTCTGCTGTTCAAATGTGAGGAGAGTTCCAGATCGCAGCTTTAAATGTCTTTGAATGCAGAAACAGATCTGCTCTGTCAGAAACCCTGTCTGTCTGTCGTTCTGTCTGTGTGTCCGTCCGTGTGTGTGTGTGTGTGTGTGTGTGTCTGTTTTCGCGTGCACGCATATTGAGACTTGTTGTGAATGCTGATGGGATTCTCTGCGTCTGATTGAAACTTAGCCATGCAGCAGACTGTGTGTGTGTGTGTGTGTGTGTGTGTGTGTGTGTGTGTGTGTGTGTGTGTGTGATTGATGGGCTGTGGGCTTGTTGTTGGAGTCTGTGTTAATGGTTAATGTGATACGTGTGTGAGTGTGTGTGTTGTATTGCAGTTTGTTTGGTTATTGGTTATATCTCACTCTACAGAGGCTGTAAACAAAACTAAATTAAAAAAACATTTACTTTCAGAAGTTTACACATTCATCCATCATCCCTCTATTTCCCAGCTCCTTATCCAGGTCAGGGTCGCCGTGGCAACAGGGCAGCACAGCATAGTAGAGACTGCTTTCCGTGTGAAAAGGTTTAGCTTGAGATCTGAGGTGTTTTTTTCACAAAGGAGTCTCAGAGAAAGGAGCTGAGTCTGATCTGATGACTGCCGACTGGATCAGTTTAACCTAAGTCTGACTCCAGGTCTTATGAATACAGACCAACTGTTGCTCAGATGATTTAAGAAGTGCAGTTTGTCAATAAAATGTTTACACACAACGAGGAAGTTCATTTGGCATATTTGAACTAGCCTCGAGTATAGTTGGTAGGGGTGGGGGAAAAAATCGATACAGCATAGTATCGCGATATTTTAGAAGCAATATCTTATCGTAACACAAATGTCAAGTATTGATCTTTTATTATATAAATTGTACATGAGAAGTTTGTTTTTTGGCACTAATAAAATTGCTTTTTCAGTCCACTAGAAAAAGAATTTTCCTTTGTGGATACAATCTGAAGTTGGGAAAAAGATAAAATATTACACTAAATTGCAATATGTTTAAAATCGCAATAATATCGTATCGTGACATAAGTATCATGATAATATCGTATCGTGGGGCCTCTGGTGATTCCCACCCCTAATAGTTGGTGCTGCTGGTGGTAATGCCGTGACAATAACAATATAGTGGCAGTGATCTGCATGTGTTCATTCCTCATTCATTCATTCTTGTCAAAGCTACCCGCGGGACTGTCAACACGCTGATGTCAGACACACGTCCAAATAAGTCTAGTATACACTATAGGATTTTTAGCCCGATTTGCCGCTCGGTGAGCTCGGCGACCGTCAGGCTGGGATCAGGTGTAAATCAGCGATAAGAGCAGGCAGCTACTTTTTCTCTGCAAAACAACTTTTTACTCCCCTCCAGCTCCAGTGTGTTTTCTTGACAAAACGTGTTTTGGAGACCAGCGTGGGGTGACAGAGCCGCGGTCAACTCGTGTAGTGTCAGATCAGTCACGTAGTGTGAACGCCACAACGAACCGGAAAAATTATTTACAAGTACAGTGTGCGATTAATTCATATTAGTGGTAAACTGTATAGCAGGGGTCGGCAACCTTTTCTGTGATGAGTGCCAATATGCAAAGATGAAGACATCCAGCGTGCCAGCAGCGTTTGTTAACGCACGTCATTTATTTTTAATTTATGCACTGATAGTCAGATTTTAATTGAAATTTGACCTTGTTAATAATAATAATAATAATAGAAATAATAGACATATAATAAACAGGGCTGTCAAGCGATTAAAAAAAAAAATCTAACTAATTAACAGTTTTGTAACTTGTATGTAGTTTTGTAATTAATTACTAGAATGAATCGAAATCAATCACATATATTGATATTTGCTGTGATAAGCATTTAAAATATTCTAATTCATTTAACCATAAACAAACTTATTTAGCTAAACATCTTTATTTCCCATACATTCATAAAGTTTTTTCACTGGAAAAATACTAATTGCGTTTTTGTGGTATTGAAGACCTCCAAGAAACTTTAGGATGACACCTGCCTCCTATGTTTGTATAAGCAAGTCACCACTGCACTGAACAAGACCAGGTCAAACCTGAGCTGGAAAACTTAAGTCACAGTATAGACCACTGGCATGTCATGTGTACAGTCAGTCAGAAGGCTTCTTGTGCCAACATTTTTTCTTCTAAATTCACATTTTTTCACCTCACCATATTTACCGTCTCTGCTGCACTTGCACTCATACTATCATTATCTATCATTAACCCTAATAATAATGTCAAAATGAATTCATCTTGGTGGTTGCGTGACTTTGTTCTATTGTTCAGTAATCTTGGCGTGGTTTGTGTGGGTGGTGCTGGTGTCTTGTGTATATGTATCTACTTCAAAAAGTCCCTATGCCACAAGCTCATGCACCAATCACAGTAGTTTTCTCTCATCATGTGATGAGCAATCAAAGCTCCTAAAATTTTTCATTTGGGAGCACGTGCTCCTTGGCAAAGGTTAGTGTAGAGCCCTGCCTTGGTACGGTATTCCCTGTCGTTAAACTCTCCTCTGTCGGTCTCAGAGGCTGTATGCGGTCCGGCAATGTTCCAGCTCTGGTGCCCATTCCAGACTCATTCAGCTAAAAGGATCGCTAAGTTGGCTGCATGGCTAATTGAGCTAACTAGCAGCAGAAGAGAATGACTTTGACAGGTGAAGAGTAGTCTCAAGACACATTATGCCTTGTGAAAATGTGTGTGTGTGTGTGTGTGTTTTCAGAGGGATGGTGTGTGTGTGTCTGTGCTCTCTGATGTTTTTCCTAAAAGCAGACAGATAAGGAGGCGTTTTTTAAAGCACATTTGTTTTCTGTGGAGGTAAAATCGTCCATTAATGCAGATTTATGCAGATTGGCTGGATGGAAGTCGTTTGGGCGAAAAGAGCCGCTGAGAGTCGAGGAGTGATTACTAATGGGTTTTTATAGCTGGACCAGAGAGAGAGGGCAGCGGCCAGCCTACGTGTGTGTCTGTGTGTGTGTGTGTGTGTCTCATAGGCTGCTTTCTAGCTGTCTAGCTGTAACAACCATTTTAAATCTTTGCAGAATCTCAGACGGTTCAGTTTGTTTCCTCCTGCTGTGACCCTCATTGGTGCTTCCTGCTAATTTATTTATGTTGGTTTTATGGCTGAGTCGGTTTTTTTCATTCTCTTTCTCTTCTGTGACTCTTTATGGTCTGCTCTTTTATGCTACAGAAGGTGGCAATGGGGGGCAATGCCTTCCCAATCCTGATCCAGAGCAGGAAAAAACACAGTGATAAAATTGCCTAAAATTTTTTATAGTTAATATATGTATATATATATATATATATATATATATATATATGCGTTCATCAGCAGCCAGTTCAGCTTAGTCTGTGCGTTCTATTGGCTACATCAGCAGCGGAATACGACAAAATGATGCTTGCTGTAATGTATGTCCACCAAGTTTGACTTAGCAGTAAGTATCATTTCATGAACCCAAGATTCTTTATTATAAATTCGACACGATTACTGTGAGCACCTTCTTTTTTATCAGCATGTGATGGCAGTGCAGGCTGTTCTTTTGGCTTTCCACATGCTGTACCACGTCCATACTGTGTTCTCATGTCTGGCGAGAATTACCTGGGTCATTGTCTGCTGGTAGATTTCAGCCAGAGCCTTTCTCACAGATCTGATTGTGCGATTATCATGCTGTTTCCTTGGCAGGCTTAGCTATCAAAACAAAAAAAAAGGCGCACCAGAGAAAAAAAGCGTTGATATTTACATGAAACCTTGCCAGCACCTGTCGGCTAGTATAGGGATAACTACCAAAAACAGCACAAACTCTGTTGGAGCATGCAGAAAGTCTCAAGACATAAATTTTGTTAACCAATTTTGACCCAAGTCAGTGCCAATGGATGGTGGCAGTAACACACTAATGCTAGGAATCCAACACCATTATTTTATTGTTGCAGTAGTAGAAGTGTTCAGATCCTTTACTAAAAGTTGCAGTACAACAGAGCTAAAATACTCCATTACTTGTAATAATCAAGTATTTTCTTTTTGCAGGTAGCAGTGTGTATTTTTTCAGGTACTAGGGTGTATTTGAGAAAAAATAACCTGCTCTTGATATATCTGTATGTTTTACAGTTTTTTTTTTTTACACTAACGCATAACAAACAAACATTTTTGATAAAGATGCAGATATGTAGTGCGCAGGCCATTCTACAGAGCCATATGCCACAGCAGCTAGCGTGGCTGTAGACTCCTAGTCCAAATTAAAAATATTTTGTTTGGGTGAGGGTTATTTTTTCAACTTATGTATGAATTAAATAATAATTTGCCAAAGTGACACACACAGCTTGGTGAGAAATATTCCTGAAGCTAGACATTAAAAAACACCTTAAAAACAATGTGTTTGCCGTATGATATTCCTTGTTACATTCTTACATTACGAGTGCCAAAGGAGAAATAAAGGGCTCAGTCCTAAAACCTCCACCTTTCTCCACCACTCCTCTGTTTTATAAGTTTAGGTCACGGACAGAGATGAAACCATTACCCGTCTTCTCATCTGACTCTAGGGAAGATAAGGAAGAAGGGGATTTCACTAAATGTTGGACTAGTCCTTTAAATGTGCAGACTGGGGTTTTTATCTGATCAAGACTAAAGATTCACTCTGCTGACTGAGAAAAGACTGTGACCGTTTGATATGGATGGTGTGTGTGTGATTATTAGCTGTGTATCTTGTAATTTCCAGAGGAGCTGATTCAGGCTCCTGCAGCATTTTTCAGCTGCTGGTAATTACTGGGTGTTGAGACACAGAGAATTATCTGCTTCAAAGTCATTCACAAGGCTGATAACTGCTGAATGTGTGTGTGTGTGTGTGTGTGTGTGTGTGTGTGTGTGTGTGTGTGTGCTGTCAGTCAGCTGAATTGCCTCGATTAAGCAGCAGATTATCAGGATTTTCTAATTATTAGGGAGTAATTAAGACTGAGCCGAGGATTATCAGACAGAGACATTAAAATACTGAAACACTGAAGGAAGAAAACATTCAGATACAGACACATTAATACGCTGAAACAGTCAAACAATGAAGCACTAAGACAAAGAGTTCATCATAAATTCTGTTTGGTGGATTGAGCAACAACTGCATTCTCCTAGTGGAAGTCTACGGGATTCCCAATGGCACAGTGAGGGATTGAAAATGGAAAGATTGTGTGGATTCAGCACAGATGAAGTGATCCTAAATGGGAAGCAGGGATTCTAAATGGCCTAACGAAGGGCTCAGAAAAGAAGGATTTTTTCAATGCAGCACAATGAAGGATTCAAAATGGTAACAAGTGGGCATTCAAAGCATTTCATTTTAAAGGAGGGACTCAAATGGCACATGGAAGGACTCAAAGTTAAAAAAGAGTAATTTAAATAGAAAGAAGAGGAACTCAAAATTACAAAATAAAGTTTTAAACGGAACAATTTAAGATTCAAGATGGGAATATGGGAGATTTAAAAATGGAAAGGGGTAAGTATTCAAGTGTAATAACAAAGACTTAAAATGGAAAAGGAAGGATTCAAAATGGCATGACAAAGGATTTACATGGGAAAATGGATTAGATGGCACATTAAGGAATAGAAACAGAAATACATACAGTATAAATAAGGAGGGATTCAAAATTACACAATTAGTTATTAGAAATATGGAAAGGAGGCACTGAAAATGGCACAATGATGGATTCAAAGTGGAAAGACGGGATTCAAAATAATACCATGAAAATGGAAAGTTGACAAGATTTCCCAGCAGTCTAAAGGAAACCTCCCTTGTTTTTTCTGTCGATTCTAACATTTTCATCATGGCGCCATTTGGTCGAAATCTGGGAGTCAGAATGTGCTGGGCAGCTAAGAGGACAAGGAGGCGCAGCAGGAGACAGAGAACATAGTAACATTTGATATCAATCCTGCTCTCCTGCTGTGTGAACGCCTCACTCTGGTGTTGTATCATTAAAATGATTTCTGTGCAGGTGAAAGGCCTCCACAGACCAGCAGTGCTAATTGTAGCCCCACCCCCCTTGTTAATGCAGCAGGAGGGAGGCGGTGTCGAGGAGGGGTTAATGGAGAAGCTAATGATTAGCATGGAGGATCTCCGCATTAATTGGACATGTTTCTGTCCAGAGGCTGATGTTTACTGTTTCACAGGAGCTGGAAATGGAAATGCAGCAGAGACAGCTTGTTCTGTAGATTGTTTTTATTAAGTGGGTTTTATTAAGACAAGCTTAACGAGTCAATTTGGGTTTAATAGAGGAAAGAGCTAGGAGGCGGGGGGGTGGGGGGGTTGTTCAGAGGTCTCTGCAGGGAGTCTCACAATTATATTCACACTTTGTCTGTTAGAAGACGACATGAGTGTAGACCTGAGTGCAGACCTGAGTGCTCATTAACACACTCACACACACTCACACACACACACACACACACACACACACACACACATACACACACACACACATGCAGGTAGTTCTTTACTTATTAGGGCCCTATTTAAAGGGACTATATGTAAGTTTTTCAATGACATTAATCAAATTTTCATTGCCTTATTGTCAATGGGCTCAAAACTCACTTAGAAATGAAGCGCACGCCTGTTTTCTCCGTTGCTTGCATCAGCCACTATTCTGCTTTTAATGTGAGGTCTCCGGGTCGGATTCAGCCCTGTGCGTGCTCCCGAGCCTGCAGTCCACTAACACCATAAAACAACCGGCTTACAGCAAAACACAGGCTCCACTAAGGACAAAAAACAACAATAAAAGTGCTGAAGCCCATCAGACCAAACAGGTTCAGATGATGTCGAGTAAGAACAAAGTGAGCCCAAAACATTTTCTCATTTGTCACAATAAGTTTAGACAAAGAAAGTGAGACCACAATACATGCCTTGTAAAGTAGAATAGGTTTATTTTACAAAATTCCTCATTTCAAAAAATGTCAACACTTTCCAAAAAGGCCATCACGATCAGTGTTTCTCATTAATAAACAAGACGACCACAGGCTATTTTGTTCCGCCATAGTTTCAAAATGAACCGAAAATATATTAATATTAAAGACTTCCTTCAAGCTAGCCGCTAAATTTAGAGTGTACACGTATTAGAGCCTTTATGGTAAATGCAGTTAAAAGGAGCAGAGCGAGCTGACAGGCAGGGTTAGCGACTTTATTAAACAAGTGTTAGAGTGTGAGAGTGTTACCTAAAGAGAGGCTATTAAGTCTTAATTGTACGCACTATGAGCACAACATACAATATAATTTATCAAATAGCATCGGACTTGGTGGATGTAGCTCCAGGATGGAGGATACACATGTGAATGAAGTCCAGTTTTCAAAATAAGGTGTTAACACAACATATAGTGTGGAAATAAGATTAATTGGATTATATTTACAGAGTATAAGACATGCTACATGTGTCCATTAAAAGTAAAATAAAATGTTGAGTGAAAGTGTCTCCACACTGAAAACATGCCCACTCCACCAAAACTAAGCCTAACCCTTTCTATATTATCAGCATATGTAAAGTTAGGGTGTCCATACGTCCTTTTTTCCCCGGACATGTCGTCTTTTGGGGACCTAAAAAATTTCTAAATTGCCCAAATGCCCAGGATTCGGCTTCTCCTTTCTACAGTTGGTATTCATTGTGTGTGTTTTTGCATTGCCTTGCCCTTTCTCTTAAGGTCCCTCCGTCTCGCACGCCACCATTGGTTGGTCATGTAGGCCTACATGTCCTTCACGCAAACATTGATCAAACTGCATCTCAGTTATTACCCTCAACACCACAGCAACAGCTTGCTTTGTCAACAGAGGAACATGGCACCTGTACAGAGTAAAAAATGCCCAAACGCAGTTCTTGAAGTGGGCCGGTACTCACAGGAACGCAGTAGCCTGCCGGCACTTCTACATTTTACTCTTTGACATATACTGGGCCTTTTTTGTTGCGTACCTGCACTTCTCACAAGCTGCTGGTACTCTTTTCTGTCCTCTCCACCAGCGTAGATGGAGTAAGAAGAAGATCAGGTGTTTTTTTTTTATCCAAACGTGTGCATGAAGTTACTCATCAATATCACTTTTTGTGAATCGACTAATCACAGCCTGGATGGGGCAGGACAAAACGTTAGAACTTAGCATTACCAAATTAGAGACTAACCACCATGTAGAGCATTTTTCTTGCCCAATGATTTTATGAATGAGAACAACGGACCATAATGAAACTGCTATAATTGGAATTAAGATAATACTAGTGGTAAGCTATATAGGATGCTAATATCTGGAATTATAATGAATATGCTAACATTAGCCCTAAACAAACCTGAACAAGACAGAAAACAGTTTTATTTGTGAATCAGTTTAATTGTTAAATCTCAACTAAAAAGCTGTTGAAATGTTACAAATAGGCCTACTATAAACAATCTGCAACATTATCCAAATAAACTGTAATCTATAATTATCTTAGCATTATACTAACATTAAACTTTTTAATTAATGTTATAATATTGTACTAATGCACCAATTTATACTAGTTACTCCTCCAGGTGGATAGACCCTCTGCAGTGCACATTACCACGGTGCCACCAATTGCTTGAATTCCCCCCCCAGCTCCAACCTGCAACCACAATTATTTTGTTCACCTCAATGCATTTTATTTGCGTGAGGTCATATTTGTGTTGATGAAACTTTTCTTTTTCTTGAAAGTAAACACAACAGAAACCTAAACATTAGTGAGCAAACTTCGTCAGCTGATGAAGACCATGCATACAGTTTAAAGCTCCAGAATAAGCTAGTAAGCAGGACTGAAACCTAAACCTGTTTGAAGAAACCATTTTAGACAGTCAGCTGAGGCAAAAATAGAGTGAACATCAGATTGTTAAAATGATCTGTGTTCATTTTGCCAAATAACTTTTTATCTGTCTATCTATCTCTCCAGAGTTCCTGTGTTCACCAGCCTCAGGTTTATCATCATCTTCATCTTAATCCAGACAACAAACCAAAAACAGACCACCCAACAAAAACAGACCACCCACAGACTGAGACAACGCCTGCTCTCATCCATGGCCTCAGTGGGCGATTGCTTCCACCTTCCTCTTAAGGAAACCTTTTTCAGAATGACATCACACTGGACATCTAACAGCACCTGAAGAAACTGAAGTGATTTTCCAGAGCAACAGCGGCAACAATGGCATCAGCAATAACACAAACACCAGCAACAACTACATTATGGCAACTACTATGGCTGCAGAAGCAACAGTTGCAGCAATAGAAACTGCAACATAGGAACATGAGGAGCAACAAGCAATAAGTTGAGTATCGACCAGCTCAAAGCAACAACCGAAGCCTTTAATCCTCTCTGTGCGTTATCATCTGTACAAACCTATCCTTTCAAATTCAGATATTAGTTTTCTTTCTTTTTAATATAAAGCTGATAAAAACTTGTTTTTTAAATACTGAAGAGCTACACCCTCATCAAACCCAAAGTCAGGTTGCAAACTGCTGGACGGCTTTTGCTAACTCTACTAACTCTTATTGTGCTCTTTGATGATTTTGGTTGTTTATGGTGTAACGTTGTCAGTTTTAAAGAAGTCTTCAGGGGATTTGATTAAATAATGAGAATTTACCTGAATATGAAATAGAACCATTGCTTATTTAAGACACATTTTATACCTTGAGAGAACATATATGCACATTTCTTGGACTGGAGTAAATAAATGATTATCTTCACGATTGTTTATTGGTGCTTTTTAAAAGTGTGCAATCAATCCTCTACACACACTGCTGACAGCGCAACCTGTAAAGCAATAGTACAACATTTTATGGAAACACTCATTTGCTCTCTTTCTGAGAGTGAGATGAGAAGATCGACGTCCATCTCGTGTCTGAACATGGAGCTGGAGTCAGTGCATGGTTAGCCTAGCTTAGCATAAAGACTAAAGTACAGGTCAAAAAAGCAAGATGCAACTTGTTGAGTCTCAGAAGTGTGGGTAAATGAATACTAGAAGTTCGGACAGACACTTTAGACAATCCACATAAATAGAGACTTAGTGTGCATTTAGACCAAACGCAAATTTAATGCTCGAGTCGCTTTCCTCACGTGGATTTTATTGCTGGACTAGTGCTGAGTGTTCACACACAATGTGATAACGCGAATAAACACGACCCACGATTACTACAGCGGTATGAAACCAAAGTAAACATTTTGCTGTTTTAATTGCAATGAAAGTATCAAAATGATGCCGAAATAACCACAACATGATGCAGAATGTTAAACATATGAATTCAAGTTTTGTCAGGTCTGTCAGCAAGACGGCAAGACAATAACTTGTTATTTTCTGAATGGAGTTCAGATCGATGGATGTTAATCACAGCTGGAATAAAGTAACAGACACATATTTTTTGAACTTACCAGGTACTTCGTCAGTGATGTCCAGAAAATCTCAACGTTGAAAGACTACAGCAACAACAGAAAGTCGCATCTTTCCGCGTCTTTGCATTGACTTTGTATGTAATCGCGCCGCCCCAAACCCTCACTTCGCTTTTGGTCGGAATGCACAGTTAGGAAAAATGAAACACCATAAAATTTTTATAAATTTAAATAAGAGTAAATAGAAAATTACACCAAGGCAATAAAACAGGTCTTGAGGTTAGGAGCCACAACCTCAAAGCCTCCTTTAGTTTTCAACTGACCCTGATCACAGGACCTTAGAGACCTGCTGGTGATACAGGGTTGCAGCAGATCTCTAATGTAAGCACGTGTGTGGTCCTGCAGAGCTCTGAACATGATCACAATAACAGTTTGGAGGACTTGGTCAAAGGCTTAGCAGCCGCATTTCAGGCCACTTGTAAATTATGCAGGGATGCTTTGCTGAGGCAGGTGCGGGAGGAGTTACAATAATCTAGACAGAACGAGATAAAAGCATGAATTATCATCTTGACCCCTGCTTGAGACACAACGGGCCTGAGTTTAGTTTCTCATGGAGGATTTAAGAGAAAAGGAAAGAGATCCAAGATCTTCCATAACCTTAAAAACAAGACTTTATCTAGTTTATCTAAATTTTGATGCTTAAATGAGATATACAGCTGAATATCATATGTGTAGCAGTGGAAGAAGATAACTTTAAAGTGTCATTTAAGGGGAAGCACACAAGGCACACCACTAAACAGTTTCCAATGAAGAGGCATAAGCCATTGCCCTGGATATCGATCTCAGCAAGCCATCTTGAAGCACATCCTAAAATCCGAGGGGCGCTGCGGCACAAATTGGGATATGAGAAAGTCCCCCGTTTGCCAACAGCAACTGAGAAGCTCTTAACAGAGAGGAAGGAGGAGAACCACTTCAGGGCTGACCCAGAGATACCCACCCACTGCCTTAGTCTGTCAGTTAGGATACTGTGGTTCACAGTGTCGAAAGCTGCACCAACAGTACCAAAAACCGAACACTCTCCTGCATCACCATGCACCAAGGCTTTGATAAGCTAAATCATCAGTATGCTGTAAGTTCGGTCAGATACTTGGCACAAACTGTCCTCATTCCAGATGTTGCACTGTATGTGTGACTGTATGCGTTTGTGTGCACTGCGTGGTGTTTGTGTGCATCTCTGTGCGTTAAAGACGGAGGGAGACAAACCAGCCTGCCAGCTCTGCCCTCATTTGCATCTGCTAATGGCTCTATGATGCCAGTTTCTGATCACTGCAACTACACATTTAAATTCCTGCTTCATTGCCAGATGCTCCTCTGTCTCTCTCTCACACCCAGAGATTCCTGTTTTCACCCTGTCACAGCAGCTCTGTCCGTGCTCTGCATCAGAAAACACCAGCTGAGCTTAAACTGGAGGCATGAAGCTGCTGCTGGCGATGATGCTTTAGTTGGTCATGATAAAACGTACATATTTACACTCACGCATTACATGTCACTCAAAAAAACAATGGACTTTAATCTGTTGTTAGAACTGCCTCCACTCTTATGGTTTCAGGCATTCTACCAGATTTTGGAACATGGATAATGGGATTTGCTCCCATTCAGACATAAGAACACTTCAATCCAAGAAACTTCAAGGAATTAGTAATATATTTCAAATGGTTATACTGTTATTTTTGGTTAAAAGGCTCTTAAAAGGATTCTACAAAAATACCAAAAGCTTAATACATTGGAGGAGTTTTGGGTGGTCAAGGGAGCTGTGTTGGTATGGATATATCAGCAGAGTAGCCAGGTTATACTGTGCATTTTGTGCATTTGATGTCACGCTTAAACAGGAAAGGGCCCCTACTAAACTCTATCTACATTATACTGTGCATGTAATTTTTATGACAACTGGCCAAACTTCCTCTGCTGAGAAGGGCGTCACAGGGATGAAAGCTAAATGCGCCTCATATAACGCTGGCCAAAACAGTGAGCTGCAGCACACACCTCTCCTCTCCCTTCCAAACATTAGCTACCCTCCAGGCAGTTGTGGTATCCAATATTTGTGCTTTTGACTCATAGAGAGACAGAGTGGCCATCGGGCTGGGTCACTCTCCAAGCTGCTGCAGAGCTTGTAATTGATGCTGAACTCCTTGATGTAATAAACTTTTATGATCAACAACAGTGTCAAGCGGGTTTCTTCTCAACACATCATCGCAGCATTATTGTTCGGACACCACACAGTCAATAGACATAAAGTTGTTACTGTGATGTAGAGACAGAGCTCAGTTAAAACTTTATGGATGAAAGATACTTTTGTTACAGATTAATAACTCACCACTCTGAAACTCTTGCTCCAGTCCATGTTGCTAAGCTGGTAAGGGGAACATATACAGCTGAACCAAAGCCGTGTTTACCGGCTTCTCACTGACCCGCCCTACTCTGCTTCTGATTGGCTAGTAGTCCTTAACTAGGAATTGTGCATGTGCAACTCCCAACAAAGATCTTGTAGAGACCAGATGTATCACTCCATAGCTAAAACGAAGCCTTCAACACAGGATGAAAAGAGGAGCTGCACCAATGTGCAGTATGACAAAAAATATGGTGTTTTTTGAAAATTAAACCATGTAAACCTGTTCTGGTACAACCCCTAAATAAGATTTTTTAACCTGGAAATGAGCAGAATATGACCTCTTTAAGGACATTTTTAGAAAGTGAGAATATTTGACTCGTCTCTACTTCAAAAAGCTATTAAGATATGGTTTTAGGTTTAGGGCTAGAATTAGGTTTAGCTTAAAGCCTGAGTGAAATTTCAGAGCATCTTTAGTATCTGTAATGTGACACATTTCCAAATGAATATGTCACCATGGTGATTATGTGAGGGATTTGATCACATGGTTCAGGGATTTGATTCGATCACTCAAAAGGATAGACTCTAAGGGTAAAAAACAGGGCAATTTTTAATTGATCCAGCTAACTTGTTAGCAATCACGGCTGAACGGCTGACCTGCTCCTGAGCAGGTTTTGTTCCGGATAAGAGATCAACTCTATAACTCTACAAGCACCGCCTATTGACCAATCAGCTCTCTTGGAAAATAACATCACCATTTGTCGGAGATGCCACAGACTGTTTCATAGGCTGCTTTTATGCTTGCTGCGGTGATGTGAAAATGCTTTTATACGGCGAAATCATCCTACTGAGGATTAAAGCACTAAAGCCTTGAACTTGTTGTACTTTTATGATGTGTAAGCCTACTCACTGCTTTGAAATGTGTTTTTATGTTAATTATTTGCTCCCAAGTCTGTTTCACATCTCATTTTAACGCAGCCGTTAAAATAAATTTGTTTCATTTTTCTTATGTGAGGCTCAATATTATGAGCATATAGTTTGGTTCACCTTTTTTATGTGAACGCGCTCATGGCTGGATTGGGAAACCCTGGGCTGACTTAACAAGTCAAAGACATGCTGGGTATGTTGACCTTGCTTCGTGTTACAGGCCCCTACTAGTCTTTTACTTTGTCTGTTTGCTGTTGGCTGCTGAGCAGGTCGTGTACAGGGTTTTTATCGCTGTATCAACTCATGCGATGAGAGTGGTGAGAGTAAACCAAAACACTAAAATTGCCGGCAAAACAAACCAAAACAATGAGCTTAAAGAAGCTAAAATGTATCCTAAAGCTCAGAGGAAGTGCAGAGCATAAATATTTATGCGTTTGTCACTATGAGCGACTCCTTTCACATACACAAATTCATTTCATCCTAATGTACAAATATTAATTAAAGCAGAACATGTGTGTCTGTGTGTGTTTGTGAATCATAATCATAATATGTATGACATGTGAGTGATCAGCTTGTGTATCAGAGTTCTGTGCATTGTGTGTGGAGGATACAGAAAGGACTACAAGATGCACACACAGCTGTTTTTTTTATTGTTGCTGGTTGATGATGAACATGATGCAGTGGAGTTCAAGGGAGACTCGTAACTAATTGGTGAATGCGACAATTCTCCATGAGTAGTAGTAGTGGTCGTGGCATAAGGACCAATGTTTGAGTTTATTTTCTTTTTTACTGCAACAGATCAGTTTAAACTTTTATGTCCTTTTATGTCAAAAAGATGAATACAGTTGGACTTGCCCTTGCTCTGGGCCAAAATGAACCTAAATACCTTTTCATTGTGTTAATATTCATGTTAATTGAACAACTGCTTAGTGGAAATCAACATTTTAATCTGCTTTTAGAAGGAGCAAATGAGTAGCAACAGATACAACTTGAAATCACCACATTTCTCTTCACTCATTAGTAAAGATTTGAATTCACTTGATTTGAAAAAAATAATCTGTAGGTTCAGTGACTCAGATCAGACAACAGTAGAAATGTTTCAATCACTGCAGCTGAAGGGAGGATTTGATTATGTTGATGACAGCATCCTGTGTGATTAAACACCACATCCTGCTACATAGGAGCTCAGGTCGCGGTTCCTGCAGTGATCGCGCCAGGCCACCCTGAAACCAGACAGAAGGACTTACGTCATCTCTCCACAATTTCTATAGTGAACACATCACATTCTGCATCTGAGTCACATGATCAGATCTTACCAGGCTCCGATGCCGTTGGGATCCCTCACGACGCGTTTGGCACAGTTGATTGCCACGCTGATATCGCCGTTCAGAAGCTCTGTGAAAAAAGAAAGAACATCTGGATTTGAGTGGGTCCGTCCCATCTATAGAAATTTTGTTTATTAAAGTTTAAATAAGAGGGCATTAAAGTTTTGTCATAAGGGGGAAGAGGGACTCCACAACAAGCTGAAAACACAACATTAGATTTAGTATCAGCTTATAAGGTCTTAGCTAACGTCTTAGCAAAAACGTCTGCCTGCTGCAACTGGAAAGTGGATGAGAGCTGGGAGACTTAACCATACAGTGCATGTGCAGTAAAACCAAAACTACTAATGAAAAGAAGCTGAAAAAAAGGAGCTGCAGAGTTGGTGAGAATTCTTCATGGATTTAAAAATACCAGAGACATGCACATATTAGTCATTTAATTCACTGCTAAGTTTAGAAATACTGTTGAGTATTGCAGATTTAACAACAGGATTGATGACAAAAACTTGCACGACAACATGGGAAGTAATGAAATAAGAGGAATAGGGCTGCACAATATATCGCCGGAGCATCATCATCGCAATGTGCTCTTGCGCAATAGTCACATCACAGAACAGTGCGATATCAAGCATGTCAAATTAACTCAACCACCTCAACTTTTTTGCTGCTTGATAGAAAAGGAAAACTTGGACAGTTCTCATTTCAAGTTTGTCAGATGTAACATCATTTACTCCAGTTTAAGAGTTCTTGGATACACAGTTTGTAACTAGTGAGTGACGAGCAGGCTATGCACAGTGAACTATCAATCCCAATATTATTTTCGATCAGTTGATCAATTCTTTTAGGATGCTCAATTATTTTCAAATAGAGCAACTGAAGTAATCTGGTGAAACTTTTTCCAATATCGTGCAGCCCTAAAGAAGAGCATGTCCCCGTGTCGTTATAGTTTTGGGTGTGGTGGTTCATCACTGACCGCTGCAATTGATGTTGCATCCATTCGCAGACTGGGTGCGGCCATTGTTACACCACCAGCGGCTGTTGATCTGGAAGATGCCGTAGTCAGTGGATCCATCAGTGTTGTGGTTGATGGCTGCGGTGTTGTAGCTTGACTCCCACTTGGACAGACAAACCCCTGCAGAGGAAACAGAACAGACCCACATATAGACCACCTGAAAGATCAAAGATCATTTAAGACTACTCTTACATTTTTATTTGCTATTCACACCTTGTCACGGATCGATCGCTGCGTTCCATCTTATCAGTTAAACGCTTTTGTGGCAGCGATTAGCTGTTTTTGCTCACGGAGCCTCCAGCTGCAGCTGCGGATGCTTCAGATGTAGTTGGTGTGATCGGCTGGATGTACAGCCTCTCTTTTCCTCTGTTTGCTTCTTTAGATTCTTTAGTTTCATGACTTGTTTAACTCCTTACACATTTTCTACTTCTTACTGTCATCTTTTTGGAGGTTTGTGACTCACCAATAAAGGAAAAAGCACTTGTGGAGATCTTTCAATTCAGTTTATTGATTGAAAGTTAACAAAAAAATTCTCCGATGTTTACTTTTAACAAACGTATGAAAACTTAACTTAATTTGTTTTCCACAACTCATTTGGTCACTAAACTGTTTGACTCCTCCTCTCTCATTCGAAATACAAAAAAACTCCCAAGCCTACCACCGTGAGGATGACTTAATTAGGATGAGGAAGATCTGATGCAATTTCCCAATATTTTCAACAGCTAATTCATTTCCATATTGTACCAAAATTAATGGATATTTCTGGCTTGTTTTAAAGGTGTAAAAAAAAATGTATTGACATTAGTATGGTTACAATGCATGCTTTGGTATGCCATGCTATGCAAATGTAGTGAAACAGCTGGTATGGTCCTTAAGACTGATGTTATGTTGCATTGCTGCTAAGGCATGAAAATGCATGTAAATGAGTAGTCTTTTCTCCTTCAGATACAGTGCAGACCGACAGGCTGGTACTCACAGTTGGCTAGGCTAATGCCCCGGTAGCCGTCCATCCCATGACTCTTCAGCACTCGAGCCCACTCACAGCGCTGATAGACTCTAGCGCTGGCCAAAGCCACCAAGAGCAGGAACACTAGACACCTCATAATGGGCTCTCTGCTAGACCAAATGTTTCCACAGATGCTGCTAAATGTCCTTTTATAGTCAAGAAACTCAGGTGAAACTGCGGCGGCTGCTTTGATTCTCTGTAACTTCTATTTTTTTCACTTTGAATGTTGTCCAGTTTCAACAAAGCTCTTGAAAGAGGTGGAGTATGAATCCAGGTTTTTGTGTTTGAACTTTGATATGTTTGTTTTCAGGCAGAGTTGTGTTATCAGTGTGATAATACAGACTGATCTAAAGGACAAGGGAAGTCCAGATGGAGTTTTGGCTCAAAATCATCTGCAGCGATTAAAGGGCATTAAAAACAAACAAATGCTGACGGAAAATTAAACACTCATGTGGCAGCCATGACAAGTTGTTTTTGGTGTCCAACCTAGATTAAAAAGCTGACGTGTGGTGTTCTGTTGAGTTTTCTTAGAAACAAACAAAGTTCTGTTTACTTTCAGTGTTTCTCACCAAAAGACATTGTCTTTGAGGCCTGTCAAAAGTCTGTTCAAAGTTTGTTTTATATCTATGTTTACTAGCTAGCAGTCTCCACTGCCTTTGTTGCCACAGCCAGTTTTAATTATAAAGCCTGAAATCACAAATCAAATCTTGCCTAAAGGGGCTTTATAATCGGTACAGCATGCAACACCCTCTTTCCTTTTGATTTGAATGGGGAAACTTTGGCCCTGAGGGTCAAAGGGCAAGTCCAGTTGTTTTCATCTTTTTGAGGCGTGAGGACATAAAAGTTTATATAACAATATAGTAAAATATAATAATCTAGCTGTTTTTAAAAATGTGCATGTTGTCGTAAAAAAAAGAAAATAAACTTGAACTTTGGGCCTCATGCCAAAACTACTATTACTATTCCATCCAAAAAGCCCTTTAATGGGGAAAGAATGATGAGGAGGGATCCCTCTCCCAGGATGGACAGACAAGAAATAGATGTTGTGTGTACTGATTAGACTCACAACAGAAAGCCATATATACAATTATCATGAAAAAAAATTATATTGTAAAACTGGAGAAAGAATCCAGAAGGACAGGTGAGCCACTTCAGGTGTCGCCAACCATGTAAGACTAGAGCTACACCACCTCCTCTCCACCACAGATACGGGGGGGGGGGGGGGGGGGGGGGGGTGGGTATGCAGTAAATATCAAAGAAATTTGCAGTTGGCAGATCAGACATGGACAATATATATATACCATATTACTATGTTAATGAGATTCATTAAGACAGACCTGCTGTAAGTACAGTGAGAACAGGTACGAGGCCTGAAATATGGCAAGTAAGTAATTATTTAAAGTTAAAGCGAATAGATTAGCTTGCAGCTGAGATTTAAAGACCTCAACAGAGTCATGCTGTTTGATGTCAACAGGGAGGTTATTCGAGAGGAAGGGGGCACGATAGAAAAAGGCCCTGCAGCCAGCTGACTTCTCTATAACTCTGGGTCTCAGACAGGAGGCCAGTATTCTGAGAGAGCATAGGATGGGACATAAGGTTTAAGGAAGTCAGACAGGTATGAAGGGGCGAGCCCATTTACAGTTTTGTAAGTCATCTGAAGCACCTTAAAGTCTGATCTAACATTGATAGGGAGCCACTGAAGGGAAGCTAAAATTGGTGAGATATGATCAAATTTTCTGTAAGCTGTAGGCCAGACTATAATTGTTAACAGTGAACGAATCTAGATGAAACAAAGGCCTGAATTAAGATCTAGAAACATAAAATACATCATTTTAGCTATGTTGCTTAAAGTGGAAAAAGGAGATCTTGGTGATGTCTTTACTGTGTTTCTTGCATGTTAACAACTGTTAATCAGTGCAATAGTGTGAAGCAAACAAGTATGACAAAGAGCAGGCAAGAATCTAAATTGTAATGGTCAGGCAATAAGGTCCAAAACACGCAGGGAAGGCAGACAGAAACAGGCAACCAAGACCATATGCTGTCATGGTTTTGGCGTTAGGCCTATGTGTTATTCTTTCCACTTTTATCTTGTTAAACCTTTCTTCATGGGTCTTTGTGAACTTCCGTTTCCTGTCTGTGTTTTCCAGTTCTCTGTACTGTGTTTATCCTTTTGGCATTTATTAATTCATTCCCCTTCATCTTGTTTTGGTGTATTTTACTTCCAGTGTGTGTGTTTGCATGTCCTCTGTATTTGATTATGTTTGTCCTGTGTTTCCTGTTTTACCTTAATTCTCACCTTAAATGTAAATGCTCCGGATTGTATAGCGACCACTCAAACCACTTTTACACTACATCCACCATTCACACACATTCATACCCTGGCGGAACAGCCAACAGGGGCAATTCGGGGGTTAAGTATCTTGCCCAAGGACACTTCAACATCCAGCCTGGGGGGGTCGGGATTGAACCACCTTCTGATTAACGGCCAACCTGCTCTACCTCCTGAGCCACAGCCACCCCGGCCTTACCTTTGTCTAGTGCCATATTGTCAGTGTCATTCGGTTCATGTCCCAGCCATTCTCCTAGTTTGTTGTTTCCCAGTGTTTCCCTTGGACTGTGCCTGTCTTTGGACTTTAGATTTGTTTGGTTGTGAGCCCCGCCTGTCTTATCAGTACTGTGTAGGCGTTTGCCCTTGATGTGGTTTAAATAAATCGTTGAACAGCACGTGCTGTGCCTAGGGAGTCTGCAGTCAGATCCTGTAACTTGTTCCACATTTAGACTAGGTGTGATAGAAACCCACAACAACTAACATAGGATGATCTGGCAAGGAGTAACTGGAAAAGTACTGGTTAAGTACTGCAGGGCTGATGAGAGAGTGTAACGTTACTATGTGCCCTCCTCCAACTACCTTGCAAGCACAGGAGGGTGTAAGACCACCCATCAGAAAAAAAAATAGAAAATCTAGAAGATAAAAAACATTTTTGCTGACACAATCATGAATGTACCTTTTTGGTGTAGTATAGTCCGAGAACCACTGTGGGCTCATGTTTTTAAACTTCATGGTTGATAATTATGTGACATCTCAAGCTAACCGCAGCTAACATTATTAAACATATTAGGCTACACACCTCACACCCATACCTGAAACAACACCTGTCTATCTGCTGTTCACTGGCTAATGCTGCTGAACCACTTTCTGAGGTTTACTCCTCGAGAAAAACGTTGTTATTTCTATTGTCCACGTAATGTCTGTTGATGCCTAATCTACCTTGACATAAAGTATGAATAATGAGCCGACTCCAGGAGTTTGTCTTCTTTGTATCTTTTACTGATTCAACATGGTTAACAACAACACAGGCCTCGCAGTTCCCTACTTCATCATGACGTGCCCTCTAACTCTTAAAGTGACAGAACATTCTAGTGCACTTCTATTCATTACATCTCCCCCTCAAATATAATATCCCAATAGCAGCCATGAACTGTGGCTGTAGCCAGCTTTAACTTTAGTGTTCAGTAACTCCCATAACTCTTAGCTCTGTAGCATATTCCAGCTTTTACAAAACAGAATGAATGTTTCCTTCTATTACTGGCTCTCAATTCAGATAAAACAAGAAACTTTTAAACCTAAGCCTGATGGGTATATGACATCTGTTTTAACTGCGCTTAAGTCAAACATGTTACGACTTAACTGAATACACTTCAGGCTATTGAAAACAATGCACTTGTCCCACCACCCCCAACAGCACAGAGAATGCCTCACAGTCCATAGTTCGTCTGTCTACAAGTCCATCTACAAGTAAACCCCTGTGTAAGAGTCTCTGGCGTGTCGGCAACCGGTGTGCCTGTACCCCGGATCACCCCATCGTCCGTACACTCAGCTGGAGGTACCTGTTCAGAACATTTACCGATGGATGTGACCTCGTCAGGTGTGGCCAGCAGGTGACGCCTGTTCCTTCTGTAACACTCACCTTGTGGTGTCTCCACTATGTAAAATCTGGGAGTGGAGCTCGAGCTGTGAACAACAGCTGGTGTAGTCCATTGTTTGTGTCCACTCAGCTTCGTGAGCACTGTGTCCCCTGGGCTCAGCGGTGGTAGACTCCTCACTCCATTTTGGCGGTTGTAGAAGTATGCCTGCTTCTGCTTGGCTGCAGCGTCAGCCTGCCGGTATACGTCCATGTCAGGCCAGCTGGGTTTCAAATTGTCATGCAGCGTGGTCAAGGTAGTCCTAAGTCTCCTGCCCATCAACAGCTCAGCTGGACTGGAGCCTGTAGAAGAGAAGGGTGTGGCTCTGTATGTCATGAGGGCAAGGAGGTGGCCTTCCTGTCGAAGAATTCCTTTGGCGATCTGGACAGCCCTCTCTGCATGCCCGTTGCTCTGAGGATAATGTGGCTTGACGTAACGTGGAGAAAGTCAAATTCCCTACTAAACTTCCTCATCTCTGCTCACTTCTGGGATGCCATAACGTGCAAAAGTAGCTTTCAGCCT
>NC_060162.1:27640009-27642469 GCF_021292245.1 Micropterus dolomieu | reverse complement strand
CCATCTTCCTTTGGAAAATCTCTGGAGTGGTTATGATCCCGAATGGGAGACGGCAAAAGACGTATCTCCCAAATGGGGTGATAAAGGTTGTGTCTTTTGCTGTCCTTGTGTAGAGGAGGTAAAAACCTTTGACCCGGCCAGCCTAGGCAGTATTTCCTCAGCAGTGGGCAGGACATACTTTTCACGTTTCACTGCTCGATTCAGTTTCCTGAGGTCAGCGCAGCAACGAACCTCCTTTTCGTTGGGTTTGAGCACTGGCACCATAGCAGCGCACCATTCTGTTGGCTGCGTTACCTTTTCTATGATACCTTCACTTCCCATACGCTGCAGTTCTTTCTTTACCAGAGGAACGAGTGGCAGGGGTATCCGTCTGGCTGTATGCACTGCGTATGGCTGGGCGTCATCCTGTAGGATTTTTCTCACTGGCTCGGTTTTCAGTAACCCACTTGATCCAAAAACTCCACTGACCTTGTGCACCCTCTTACTAGACCCATGTCGACTGCCTCAGGGCGGCTCAGGAGGCAGTTGCCTCTCCATCTAATCACATACACAGGGAAGGAATACGGTTTCTCTTTATATTTGGTGGTGGCCTGGAACAGCCCCATGCAGCTTATGAAGTGGGTGTCGGGTGGTGTCAGTCTTATTTTAGCTTTCATCTTTTTGAATGTCCCTAGATCAATAACTGTGGCATCAGCGCCCATGTCTATTTTGAAGGTTATTGGGTTGTTACATATTTCAAGGTTTACAGTCCAGTCATTTTTATTTTTATTTATTCATTTAGCTAACGCTTTTATCCAAAGCGACTTACAATTGCTATACATCTCAGAGGTCGCACGCCTCTGGAGCAACTAGGGGTTAAGTGTCTTGCTTAGGGGAATTGAACACAGGTCTCCCACACCAAAGGCAAGCATCTTATCTATGCGCCATCACCACCCCGTCATCCCGACTATAGTCTCTTTGCTAATTAACCCCAGGAAATATGGCTGCTTCTCTTTTTCTGTAACCTCCTACAAAGCTTTCGAGCGGCATGTCCTTCTTTATTACACTTGTTGCACTTACTTTTCAGTGCGGGGCACTTTTTCTCATCTGAGTGCTGGGGCTTGCCGCATCTCCCACATTCCTCCATTTTGTGGGTTGCTAGGCGGCCGCTGGTCCCTTGCCTTTGCCAGGCTCACTTCTGACACCATGTAATGTCTGTTTGCTGCTAATCTAACTTGACATAAAGTAATAATAATGAGCTGACTCCAGGAGTTCGTCTTCTGTGTATCTTTACTGATTCAACATGTCCATTAACAACGAGACAGGCCCCACAGTTCCCTCTACGTCATCAGGACGTGCCCTCTAACTCTTAAAGCTACAGAACTGTTGAATAATGCCTAATTCCTAGATTGTTTGTTAGGTTCTTTTTCTATATTTATACACTTTGTTGGTTTACATTATGTTATTATTACTTAAAAGTGTTTGTAGTGTAGCCACTGGAAGAATGACTGTGGTCTCACAGGGTAAAGCTGCTGTTATTCTTTTAGTGTAAAGTTTAACTACTGAGTGTTTAATGAGTGTGTTCAAACTCATATTTTATTCTTATACTCTGTGTGTTTATCATATATTATTCTTATACTCTGTGTATTTATGAACGTGTGCTTTTTCAATGTGCCTACATGAGCAGAAAAGCTGCTCAGGCCGCGCAGGGAAAACCTAGCCAACCGTAACCCACACAATGGAAGCAAGGCACCTGCTGTAAGTCACGTACGCCAGGCCTGAGATCATGGCGAACTGAGGCCAAGAATGAGATCATGACACATTGTGATTTATGGCGCCTGGTACTGCAGGGTACGGCCAGGTACTGCATGAAACCAAGCTTTGCGCTGCCGAAAGTAAACTTGTATGAGACAAAGCACCCTCATGGTTGGCATTGTTGAATCATGTACTTGTTCATTGAATCATGTTATGCATGTATTAAATATGTTACTCCTTATTAATTCTTTTAAAAAATACAATTGTAAGTGTTTAAGTTTTAATGGTGTCAAACTATGCCTGTATAACTTTTAAAAAATACGGTGGGACTGAAGTTGAAACATATTGGTGAATTTCTAATCCAGTAATGTAAAAAATATAAAGAGAGATAAATGGTAACAATAATTACATATAATAATAGCTAAAAAGTGGAAATTGTAACATTAATGAAAGGGTTAATTTGGTAAAACAGTACGAGAAAAAGGCCATTAGATGGCAGTAGAGGATAAGAAATTCACCAAAGGGGAGGAGTGGTCAGCGAACACTATAGGTGGAGTTAAGGTGTAACGCCCACCTGGAAGGAGAAGATAAGGAGGAGTTAAGATGTAACGCCCACCTGAAGGGAGGAGACAAGGTGGAGCTTAAGGTGAATATAAGGCGATGTTCGCTGACCACCAACTCAGTTCCATCCTGAGACCTGCAGGGATGTTGCTCGGGTTTATCTGT
>NC_060162.1:27638664-27639989 GCF_021292245.1 Micropterus dolomieu | reverse complement strand
ATAGCACTACTTCACTTATTATATTACCAAAATGTTGCACAACACAAGTCAAGTTGGAGGATCCACGTATTCAGCTCATTAGTGTGCTATCTACGTGTCGAACCAGTAATCACGGGATAGTAGGTCCCATTTACCAGTGCATTACAGTGTAGATGATCAAAAGTGCGGCCTCACAGCCGCAAATGAGGGAAGTGTTGAATAATGAAAATTCCTAGATTGTTTGTTAGGTTCTTTTTCTATATTTATACACTTTGTTGGTTTACAATATCTTATAATTACTTAGAAGTGTTTGTAGTGTAGCCACTGGAAGAATGACTGTGGTCTCACAGGGTAAAGCTGCTGTTATTCTTTTAGTGTAAAGTTTAACTACTGAGTGTTTAATGAGTGTGTTCAAACTCATATTTTATTCTTATACTCTGTGTGTTTATCATATATTATTCTTATACTCTTGTGTATTTATGAACGTGTGCTTTTTCAATGTGCCTACATGAGCAGAGAAGCTGCTCAGGCCGTGCAGGCAAAACCTAGCCAACCGTAACCCACACAATGGAAGCAAGGCACCTGCTGTAAGTCACGTACGCCAGGCCTGAGATCATCGCGAACTGAAGCCAAGAATGAGATCATGACACGTTGTGATTTATTCAATTTCAATTCAATTCAATTTTATTTATGTAGCGCCAAATCACAACAACAGTTATCTCACAGCGCTTTTCATAAAAGAGCAGGTCTAGACCGTACTCTATGATGCTATTTACAGAAGCCCAACAGTTCCCACCAAGAGCAAGCACTAGGCGACAGAGGCAAGGAAAAACTTCCTTTTAAGAGGCAGAGAGAGAGAGAGAGAGAGAGAGAGAGAGAGAAGAGAGAGAGAGCGCCTACACAATATACACACAGAGGTACAGACAGTGAAGGTGATGTTGCTATAGACTAAATGAAAAATGGTACAGATATTTATAATAGTGTTAATGGTAACAATCGTAATGTTAATGATTATAATAACAATAATAACAATAAGACTAGCAACAATAGTCGTTGCAGCAGAGGGTGTCGAGCAGGAACACGGGGGCAGCAGGTGACCCGCAACCACAGATCCAGACTCCACAGCTCCAGAGCCAGAAAACCTGCAGGAAGTGATAGGAGAGAGGAGAGAGGTGAGAAAGCACAAGAGTACCAGAAAGGGGAGAAGTTGTGTTAGTAACATGCATTAATGGGATGAGGTTGCATACAGAGGGAGAGAAAGTAGAGGAGAGAGGAGCTCAGTACATCATGGGAAATCCCCCGGCAGTCTAGGCCTATAGCAGCATAACTAAGGGATGGTTCAGGAC
>NC_060162.1:27625076-27638564 GCF_021292245.1 Micropterus dolomieu | reverse complement strand
CCCGCATGCGCAGAAGAATAAAACAACGTCACACACAGAACGCTGTCGTGCAGAAGCAACAAGCCACAGAGGTTAGCTCCAGTTAGCAAGTAGGAGTGGTTACCAAATGGTTTCAGTGACTTGTAAGCATTTGGTAAGGCACAGTCCTGTCAATCAAATGTGTCGTCCTAAAGTGAAGTTACAAACAACACTGTCAGAGTGTCTGTCCTTCCCTCCAGCCACATCCCCACTTCCCAATCACTGCCATTCTCTACCTGTCCACCAGATGCGCTCAGACTTTTCCACCTGTCCCAGTCATTTGACTCTCATTCGCCTGCTCACCTGTTCCAACTTTCCCTCATCAGCCCTTTCAGATCATATACCAGCCCCATTTCCCTTTTTCCTGTACCTGCCTGCCTGACCTTCTGCCTGATTTACAGACTGATGCCTAACACCTGAACTGAATGGTTTCTTCTCACTTTAGCCTAAAGAAAATTAAAAAATGTTCTTCAATTTTTTTTCTTTGTTTGTGTTGGTAGCAGACAGAGAGATACATCATAATGAGATGTCCCATTATAGAGAGTAATGGAGTTGGTTTAACTTCATCCATTATTTTCTTTAACCAGGACATTAAAGGGCCAGACTGGACTGTGATTGGTTAGTGAGCCAACAGTCCTGTTAATCACAGATTGTGAAGTAGTCCAAAACAAACCCTGGTTACACCCAAAAAACTGTCAGCATGTTTGTTCTTAGTCTTTATCTGTGGAGAGAGATTGTGCAAGAGATTGAGAGAGAGTGAGTCCCAGCTGAATGTCTGAGTCATTCTTCAAACTGATCGACCATTGTGTTTGATGGTGTCTTGGCTGCAGAACACCTGAAAGCTGCTTGACTCAAACTACCTGAAAATATTCACTCAATCTGGAGGAATATTAGGGACTTAAAGCAGCAACGGTTGAAGGGTCAGCTACGGCGTTAAAAGAAATGTCTATTTTGCGTAATTAAATAATAATAAAAAAATAATTTTACAGTTAGTAGTTTTATGGATTATATATACAGTATATATATATATATTGTAATTGCCATTCTCTCTCTCTCTGTATATATATATATGTTTATATATGTATATTATTAAAGACAGTCAATTTCCTGTTTGTTCATAGAGATATCATGCATTGCTAACAGCACTTACGATGATGCTAGGTGACCACACTAAGTAGTAGTAGGTGATTTTGTTAAAAAAATGAACAAATCGCCTACTGGCCTACTGTAGCTAACAAATAGGCTATTCTCAACACTTTTGATTAGAGGTAGGATTAGTTAACAAGACAGGTAGTTAGAGAAATCCTAGTGCCGGAGCCTTTCATGTACAAGAAGGCAAGTTTATTTGAATTGAACATTTCAACAACAAGGCAATTCAAAGTGCTTTACATAAAACAAAAGCAACGTAGGGCAATACAAAAATACCTTTAATTGCAATTAAATAGAAAATAAAAAGAAGATAAAACAGAAGCTGTAAAAGTTGCAGAACAGCGTGAGATATTAACCAAAAGCCTCAAATTTGATTTAATAAAATGCAGCTATCTTTAGCCTTGATTTAAAAGATCTGAGTTTCAGCAGACCAGCTGTTTTCTGGGAGTTTGTTCCAGATATATGGTGCATAAAAATTGAACCATGTTTAGTTTTGACTCTGGGGACCTGAGTTGTCTGGATTGTTCATAAAATATCAGAAATGTATTTTGGTTCTAAACCATATAGTGCTTTATACACCAACAGCAGTATTTTAAAATCAATTATTTGAAGGGGGGTGTGAACAAGGTGATGGTCTGTTAAACTATTGTAGACACCCTGAATAGTTCCCTGGACCTTCAATTTAAAATATCTTAAAGGTCTTTGAGGGAGTGGTCTACCCTCACTGCAAACTGGGCCCAAGCAGAGCAGGCCATGAAAAGAGTGGGCCAGACCCAACATAAGGCAAGGCAAGTTTATTTGTATAGCACATTTCAACAACAAGGTAATTCAAAGTGCTTTACATAAAACATAAAAGCAACAGGGAAATATAAAAAAGTTTAAAAGCAACATAGGGAAATTGAAAACAAACACACATTAAAACAGGACAGTAAAAGTTACAGTGAGTACAATCAGGGTTAAAAGTGTTAAATGAAAAATAAAAACAGGCTGAGGGGTTGAGCAAATAATTGAGTTACAATTATTTTTAAAAGAGAATAAACAGAGAAGTACACTTAATCTACTCTCTCTAGCTAGTCTGTACTCGGGTCCATAGCAATCTTTGGGTCCACTGAAACTCCAAAAACCCTCGGACACTACAGAGAAACCAGGACATGTCTGTCCGCAGAACATAGGCTGAGCGAGGATGGAGAGGAGTATAGCAGCAAGTGTAGGAGAAGTGACAATGAAACTACTGCATTTTTGAGGGACAGAAGAAGTTGCTAGAGAGCTTGAGATGGTGGTGCAGCAGATAGTTGAGGTGACAAATATGATGCAGCAATAGCAGGACTAAATGCAGTCTACCCAGGCCATGCTCTTTCAGCAGCAGCACTGCTTGCCCTAACTGCAAAACAAACCAAGGAATGTTGAGATCTTTATTTCTTCTGTAATTTGTTAAGATTAACAGACAATGCATCAATCTTTTGATCTATGAATGAAAAAAAGCAAAGTTGAGATATTAAATTTTCTGTGTCCAAAATTTAATAATAAAACAAAATATACATATATGTATGGGCAATGTATCTTTTTTTTTTTAAGTTGTATGGAATTTAGTAATTTCCTTCAGTGCATTTGTGGGTTAAGGTTATAGCTCTGCCGCAGTTTGGTAGCTGCAGCCTGTGCACTTGAAAGAGAGGGAATAACTCTCCAATTAAAATAAAAATGTTTGTGTCTGACTGCCATACAGGTAAGTATATACATTTCAGATACAATGTAGAGTTTACCTACACCACTCAACCCAATTTTTAAAAAATCCATGAAAGTAATTTGCAATGTCTCTGAACAACCAGTGTACAGATGCACTCCACTAATGTATTTGTTGAAGGCCATCATCTGGGGAGTGAGATTGACATGCATTTTTTTGGTAACGTGTCACATAAATTATGTATGACTTACCTACTGCACCATGTAGATTGGCAATAAAGCCATTACAAATGGAATTTCAAGCTGTGCACTCTTTTGTGGCCATTGTACATCACTCGCTTGTTCGTTCGGTGATTGTCAGGCTGTGATCGGGGGGAATTCAGTGGTTGATTGGCGGTCGCCAGTCGTCATGTATGAACTGCACAAGTACACTTGAAAACGGCTCCCCGACACATCACTGCCACATCGCTGACGTCTGCCAAATATCTGGAAGAGTCGGCCGACTCCACATCCACATCCAGCCAATGAGAGCAGGTAGCTACTTTTTTACCGCAAAACAGTTTACTCACTTCCACCTCTCTCTGTAGCTCAGATAATCCCTGCTACCTGCGTCTGCTAATCCATTCTTTCACCCAGATTTTTCGTCTTTATAATTGCTGTCTTTATAATAACAAACAACAGCTGTTTCACGGGTTCACATTTCACATGTGTTTTCTTGACAAAACGTGTTTTGGAGACCAGCATCGGGTGACCGAGCCGCTGTCAACTCATGTAGTGTGTGACCCCCTGTCACCGATCAGTCATGTAGTGTGAACGCCACAGCGACTTCAAGACTCCCGTCACAAGACAGCAAAAGTTGTGTAGTGTAAACAGCACGGCCGTCAGCCGATGCTGAAAGTCGTGTAGTCTGCACGAGGCATAACATTAACATTTATTCATTTAGCTGACGCTTTTATCCAAAGCGACTTACAATTGCTATTTATGTCAGAGGTCGCACGCCTCTGGAGCAACTAGAGGTTAAGTGTCTTGCTCAGGGACACAATGGTGGATGTGTCGCATTGGGAAACTGAACCCAGTTCTCTCAAACCAAAGGCAGGCATCTTATCCACTGCTCCATCACCAGCCCGCATAAATTGCTAACCAGAGTACAAGTTGGTATTTATGTATATATAAATACCAAGTTGGCTATTATATGTATATGTATATATGGCTATTTATAATACGTGACCTTCTTTGTCATGTGTTTGCATTGAATGGCCACTAGATGTTGCTGCTGCAATAAACGTAAACATGAGTTCATGTAATCCGGGGGAATAGTGGCCAATTACTGGCCCAGCAATTAACCAGGGCCTCTAAAAAAAGAAGACACAAAACTATTAATTACTAAAGGAAATCATCTAATTAAATGCAACATCTTCTCATACATACCACCTCGCCAAGCCACTGATCAACCCAACAGGACCCAGTGACAGAGAAAGAGTGCCCCAGGGGCCGCCGCTTGTTATTCTGCAGCATAAAAGAAATGTAAGTCAGCAATCAGCAGACAACTAAATAACAGACCGGACAGATAGGCAGACCACGTGACTTATCAAGCGGATTGCACTGCCTGGTCACCAGGGTGCCAAGAACACTGGCATAGTGCCATACAGTGGCAGGGAGGAAAAACACCTCTGACCACATAATGTTTACACTAATTTAAATTTCTTCTTCATAGAAATGATAATGTTGTCAAAAAGCAAGTAAAAAAAAATAGCAAGGATATACTTATTTAGTAGTCCAAATATTTTTTTTATTATAGACCAACTGTCTATATCCCTAATAGTTTTCAGTAGATTATTCTAGCGTTCACTCTCACGTATAGAGTTTATTAACTGCATACAATGTGAAGCTCATAGCAAAACAACAAGGTGTTTCTGTAAAGGAGAGGACGCTCCCTGTTTACGGCTGAAGATAAAGGACCTGAAGGAGACTAGATGAGAGCAGGAGAGAAGGATTAGGTAGACAGACAAGTCTGAGTAAAAACAAAGACGAAGAAGAGAAGAGTTAAAGAAGGGGAGGGAAGGAGAGGAAGAACGATGAGTAGGAGAAATGATAAAAGATAAAAGAAGACCAGGGCAAGGGAGAGAAGGAAGTGGGGAGGAGGGCAGGTTGTTAATTTCAGGGCCGGTATCTCACAGGCAGCAGAACCTCCAGGGTCACCGGGCCACCTTCAGGACTTTCATACTGAAATAGACAGCCTGACCCTGGGACACATAGATGGAGGGGGGGATGGGGGTGGTGGCAGCTTAAGCTGCTTTCTTCAAACAATTAAATTCTCTGCATTTGCCTGAGTTTAATACCACATTTGCATTTATAACCAAACAATATTTCGTAATATGACACAACACAATACAGTCATGTCCAAACACAACATAATAGTGTTGTGAGAGATGTAATGTAACGTAACAAAATAACATGATATCATGATATCGTACACAATGTAACATAAAATACAACAAAACGTCACATAACAGAACAAAGCAATGAAATGTAATGTAATATAAAGTAATGTAACGTTAGTCACTTAATGTAACATAACTTGTAGCAAAATGTAGCATAACATAACAAAGCATTGTCACTTTTTGTGATATAATATCACATTAATTAACATATGGTAAGGTAATAAAATAACTTAACACTAACTTGACATAAAAAGTGACATAATATAACAAGTCCAATAATGCCATAATGGCATGTAACTTAACTTAAAGTAACTTAATATAACTTAATTTAATAAAGAAATTAACACGACAAAACAAAGTTACTTATTGTAATGTAATGTAACTTAATTAAGTAACATGCTAATGTAACATGATAATGTAAAGGAACTGAACTGAAGTCACATGACGTAACATAACAAAAAATGATGAGTCTTGCACTGAAAGTGCTCCTGTGTTTGAGCAGCAAGTCATGGAGTGGGTAGGATGTTGTGGTGGCAGCCCGGCTGACGGTGAGTGTCCTGTTTTTTTCTCCTTTTTATCAGTTTTTCTGCTTTTTTCCTTGGTTTTCTGTTCACTGCCTCCCTCCCTGTGTTTTCTCCCCTGTGTGCTTTCTCTCCCTCTGCTCCTGAGCCCAGCCAACTACCTGCACCTGCATCTCATCAGCCACCTCGTCAGCCTGCCACACCTGCCAGTAATCACCTCATGCCTGCCTGTATTTCAACCCCGGTTCTCCACACCATCCTCGCTTGATCGTCGTTGCTCCATACCCGGTGCCACCCCCACGTTCAGGCTTTCATGTTTCTTGTTTTTTCACATTTTCCCTGTGCTTTGTCGCCGTCACCTCTAACCCTGTCTCTCTGTCTGTTTCCCTCCCAGGTACACTCACCCTCGTCCTCCGGCCCTCTCCTCAGACTACCCCCACGACGTCCTCCCTGTTCTCCCACCGCTCCTCGCTTCCTCGGCCCCAGTGTTCCCCGGCTCCCTGGCCCCCAGTCTTCCTGGTTCCCCGTGCCTGTGTTTCCCCGACATCCACCTCTCCCTCCACTCCAGTCCCTCTGCCCCTTTATCCCTCAATAAACCTCCTTCCCTCAGAGTGCTGCTTTTGGGTCCTCTCTGTCCCCACACCACACAACCCCATAACATAGGAGACATTGTCCAAGATGACATGCAGCTTGGACAGCATCCTCCTCTCTGACACCACCAACAGAGAGTCCAGCTCCACTTCCACAAAGTCACTGGCCTTGCGGATCAGTTTGTTGACTCTGTTGGTGTCTGCTACCCTCAACCTGCTGCCCCAGCATGCAACAGCAAACTGGATAGCATTGGCCACCACAGACTCATAAAACATCCTCAGCATCATCCTGCAGATGTTGAAGGACCTCAGCCTCCTCAGAAAATAGAGGCGGCTTTGGCCCTTCCTGTAGAGGTTGAGTGTTCTTGGCCCAGTCCAGTTTACTGTCCACGTGTACTCCCAGGTACTTGTAATCCTCCACAGTGTCCTCACTGACCCTTTGGATGGAAACAATAGTCATTGGTGCCTTGGCATCTCCTTAGATCCAAAACCAGCTCCTTTGTCTTTGTCACATTGAGCTGCAGATGGTTCGGCTCACACCATGTGACAAAGTCCTCCACCACAGCCCTGTACTCAGCCTCGTCAGCCTGCTGATACATCCAACCACAGCAGAGTCATCAGAAACCTTCTGAAGATGGCAGGACTCTGCGTGGTAGTTGAAGGGGGGCGTCCACCTGCATTGCTGTCAGCTTCTCACCCAGCAGGGCAGGCTGGAGAAGTCAAAGAACATGACCCTCACAGTGCTCGCCGGCTTGTCCAGGTGGGCGTACATGCGATTCAGCAGGAAAACGATTGTGTCCTTAACTCCCAGTCGGTGCTGGTAGGCGAATTGGAGTGGGTCCAGAAGAGGTCTGAAAATGGGCCACAGATGATCCAGAACCAGTCTCTCCAGGGTCTTCAGAATGTGGGAGGTCAGTGCCACAGGTCTGTAGTCCTTGGAGCCACAAGGACGTGGCGTCTTTGGTACAGGCACGATGCAAGATGTCTTCCACAGCACAGGGACCCTTTGGAGACAGGCTCAGGTTGAAGACATGGTGAAGGACTCTACATAGCTGGGTGGCACAGGCTTTGAGCACCCCGGGATGGACACCATCAGGGCCTGCAGCCTTATTAGAGTGGAGTCTCCTCATCTGTCTTCTTACCTGGTCAGTTGAATAGGGGACTCCCAGGAGGGTAGGGGATAATGAGGAGGAGGAGGGGGGAGTAGTGGGGTTGGAGGTGTTACTGTACTGTGAAGGCGGCAGTGCTGGCGACGCGAAGGCCTTCGCGTTTCTGAGTTGAACATTTCCAACTCGAGCGAATTTTCGCAGGTTCTAATCGCGTTCTGTGTGAACACAAGCATCGTGAGGATTAAATTCGCGTTTGGTCTGAAAGCACCATTAGAGGGCAGACAGCAGCTGAGTTAGTGGGGGGATGGGCAGAAGCCATTGAGTCAAATCTGTTAAAGAACAGATTCAGTCCATTGGCCTTGCCAAACTGCCTTCAACTCCTCTCCTGCCAGTCGGTCTGAAGCCAGTGATGTTCCTCATGCCTCTCCAGACCTCCCTCATGTTGTTCTGCTGGAGTTTCCGCTCCAGCTTCCTCCGGTCCTTCTCCTTAGCCTCCCTGATCTTCACTTTCAGTTCACCCTGAATTGTCTTCACCTCCTCCCTATCGCCATCTCTGAAAGCCCTCCTCCATGCATTTAGGATGTCCTTGACGGACAATGGACAGTTTTTGTTAGGAGAGTGCAGTCCACACAGACGTTTATATGTATAGTCTGTGATGCACTCAGAAAGCTCATCTAAGTCCTCTCCATGTGGCTCAAAGAGTGCATCCGAGTCTGTCACCTCGACACATTGCCCTCCGCTGACCATCTCCTCACTGTCCTTGTGGACAGCAAAAATAACAGGGAGTAACCATAAAATAATATAACAGTAACAGTATAACATAAGAATATAACATAATGTAATGTCATTCAATGTGATGTAAAAGAACATAAGAGAAAACATAAAATAAAGTGTGACATCACATAGCATGGAAAAGTAATAACATCTCAAAAGATGACAATCTAAGGTAATATGCTCTGGCATAATGTGATCCTTTTAATAATGATGAGAGATGTAGCAGAAGATAAGAGCTTAGAGAGAATAAATCAAAACCCTGCAGGCAATAGACGGAGCCTTGAGGAATCTTTCTAAAAACACCTCGACCCTCAAACTAGGCCAAAAATAACAAGAAACCAGAAATGAACTAAACAACAAAAAGATAGACATAGAGAACAGTAGAGTTAAGAACTGATCTTTAACGGTATGATCGACAGTGTATAAAAGCAATCACCATGTCGTTCGTGTTACTGTGATGATTTGAATTATTGAATTTAAAGCCATTATGTATACATTTTTTTTCTTTAAAATTATTCAGACTACAAAGATTTGCAATAAAATGTAATTGGCGAAGTCTCTTTGCTGCTTTCAGCCTATTCATCTGAGAGTCTACTGGTAAAATCTGAGTTTATGTGTGAAAAACAATTTGTGCACAATCGTTGTGATGTTGTTTTAAACAGTGCCAATACAACTTTTTCCAATACAACTTTTTCCAATGCAGGTTTAAATGCCAATGTTTCCTTTTCAGTTCTGTTTTTTTTTTCAAAGCCAAATTTTAATTTTGATGCCCAATTTTAAAGTCACAATTGTGGCTCCATACTCACTGAGCTGCTAGTGTGACTGTAGATGTATCCCTCTTTTCACTCTAACATTGTCTTCACACAGTCAAAGTCAGCCTCTTGGAATTATAAGGAGCCCGTTGGTTAAAAAGTTAATCAAAACATCAATTAGACATCTGACCTTCATTTTCTGCTCATTGTTCTGCAGCTGAATGCAGCTCACAGTCACTAAAAGAAAACAACAACTGATGAGTCGAGTCTGTTTGAACATGGACAGACTAAAGAGTTGTCTGAACAGAGGAAATCAAAGCTTCCAGGACCTCCAGGCTGCCAGTCATTTAGAAAATCTGTTCACCAGTGTTCCCACCCATCCTGGAAACCAAAAATTTGGTACAATTGCTCAAAATGTTCTGGAAAAATGCTCAGAAGCAAGTAGTTAGCAAGCTGTCCTCCTCTGACACCTTATTGTAGGTGACTCTCAGATGAATAGGCTGAAATATATGTGCTTAATATACTGTTTATACTAAGACCCAGGATTTGAAGACATTTGCAGCTGAAACAGATTCTATTATTAGATCACTAATAGTTGAGTATTGCTGGAAAGATAACAAATCACTGGTTTTGCAAGTATTATCTTATAAAATACAAGAAAACATATTCTCACATTGCCAACAGAAAACCAACTGTTTAAATTGTAATAAAGGTGTAAAAATGTTTTTGTGTAAAAATATCTTTATATGAAGTTTTATAAACTAGATTCGGGAACTAAGACCACACCTTGAACTCATCCAATTTCTGCACACCAAGTACTTAAGCACACCTTTCCCGTTCACCTCCCCTTGACTCAGCTTTCTCATGAGCGTGACAAACAAACAAAATCACTTACCTTCAACAATGTCTCTCTCTCGCCTGTCATTCACCTGTCTTGTGTGAGTTTGGGTGCCGACAACTGCGTGCAGGTCGCGGGTCTATTTCAAGTAGCCGCCTATTTAAAAACAATATAATGCTCTTTGTGTGGTTCGAAGTTCCGCGAGGTGCGGACAACTCAGCACAACACCAGTGAAGCTGGTGCTCTGTCTCTTCAGCAAGTGTTCCTCTTCTGCCTCTACACACACGCTACGCCAACACATGCGCACTGATGACCCAGGGTTAGGGTTACAATTTTGGATTTATTCACGCACTTTTAAAAACATTTATTGGAAGTTTTATTCTTTTATTTACAGCATTAAATGTTGAAATGTATTTTGTAAATAGGTTGTATATTAAGTACCCTTATTAGCAAATTTTAAGAAAACTTTCTTGGGAATTCTGAGGGACGGGGTGATATAGAGCAGCCTAAGTCCATCCCTCAAAATTCCCATGATGCATGGCGGTGAAGAAAGTTTTGTTAAAATTTGCTAATAAGTCTCCTATTTATTTGAAATACAAATGTTATTTTATTATGTTTTTGTTGGTAATTGTCATTCTTGTGGTGGAGTGAAGCCAGGAGTGAAGTGCCTGTTTCATTTGATAAGAATGCTGATGAAGAAGAACCTAACCAGCTAAAGAGTTATTGTGTGAAAGACTTAATTTCATGTAAACAATGATTACACTTAGAAAGACTAACAACATAGAGTTCTAAAAGTAACCAGCGCAAATCAGTAAGTACTCCACCTTTTGTAAGCATCAAGTTCAAACAATAACCAGCTGTGTAAATTCACAAGCTATAGTATATTAATATTGTGAATCAAATCAATGTCTGGAGCATGAAGTGGTACTCTGAGGACTGTCTCTATACCACTATGCTATTGGATCACACGGCTTTTTGAAGTATTGTACATGGTAAAGTGCATTTGCCATAAAAAATTTGTCGACTCCAGGTGCTGGAAGATGTAGTGAAGGGCCATGTTTACTGCATCATCTACAGACCTGTTGGCTCTGTAGGTTAACTGCAGGGGGTCCAGGAGTGGGTCTGTAATGGATTATAGGACTGGGGCTGCTGCTGAATGCTGAGCGGAGGGGTCACGGGGGATGATGTCCGATTGACTGTCAATGCAGGAGTAGAACTGGTTCAGCTCTTTTGCCAGGCGAGAATCGTTTATGGAGCGGGAGGCTTTGGGTTTGTAGTTAGTGATCTGTCTGAACCCCCTCCAGATAGAAGTGGCGTCGTTTGCAGAGAACTAGTCCTTTAGCCTCTCTGCGTACAGTCGTTTAGCTCCTCGCACCTCCTTGCTAAACCTGTACTTTAACGCCCTGCACCCGGCCCTGTCACCACTCCTAAATCCCTCTTCCTTTTCCAACCTTAGCTGTCTGAGCTTAGCTGTAAACCAGGGTTTGTCATTGTTATAACTCACCCTGGTCCGTGTTGGAATGCAGCTGTCCTCACAGAAGCTGATGTAGGACGTCACAGCCTCTGTAAACTCATCCAGATTGTTGGTAGCAGTCCTAAAACATCCCAGTCAGTGCAGTCCAAACACCCCTGAAGATCCTCTACAGCTTCACTGGTCCATTTTATTGATGTCCTCACACTACAGGTTTACAGAGCTTTAATTTTTGCCTGTAAGCAGGAATCAGGACGTGATCAGAGTGTCCCAGTGGAGCGCGTGTGACAACGTGATAGGCAGTGTTAACTGTGGTGTAGCAGTGATCCAAAGTGTTCCCCTCTCTGGTTGGACACTTTATAAACTATCTGTATTTAGGGAGTTCTTGGCTGAGATTTCCTTTATTAAAGTCACCGAGAACAATAACAAGGGAATACGGATTATGTTCATTTGTTTAATAACGTGGTAGTGCGTGGAAGTAACTTTTTTGACAGACTCGAATCTTCAAATCTCGTTCATTCAAATGAACTAATCTTTTTTTGAGTGATTTTGTTCATTTTGTTCATTTAACTAGGCTGGTTATTGGCACTGCAGCCCTCTAGTGGGCGATGTTAAAGTACAGCACAGTTCTCAATGTCAGGGTATGTACTGTGTGCAGGCAGGAACAGGTTTTAGGACCCAAACGCAGGTCACAGAGGCAGAACAGGTATATTTTCCGAGTATTTATTTAAGCCCACAGAACTTACGGCAGAGTCCAGAATTCAACAAAGGATTCTCCAAAAACGAGGCAGCAGAAACAGGCAGGCAAACAAGACACACGGCAGTGGATGAACATACCTACATACAACGAACCAGCAAAAGCTAAAGAGAAGCAACAAACATTTAAGCACTGGCTAATGAGGAGGGCGGGAGCACAAACAGGTGATACCAATAATGACAGTAGACAGACACAGACAGGCAGGGTGATGAACTGTCAGAAACAGACAGATACTAACAGATGCTAAACGAAAGACCATACACTAACTGGAACTCAAGGTACTTAGCGGACAAGCAGGCAGAGGGATTACTGGGGTAACAGACATAACACAGGTTACTGAACACGGGCCATATCAAAATAAAATGTAACAGATCGGAATAATAAAAATAACAAACTAAGTCAGACACAAGCAGACAAGGGCAAAACAACACAGACGTTTACAGACCAGTAGTAGTAGTAGTATACTTTATTGTCCTCGAAAGGAAATTTGTTTTGGACTGCATGGTTGCTGCATGTACATAGAAATATACAATATACAAGTATAAAAAGTATAAAAAGAGGAAAGACAATTAATTTACAAATTTAAAATTAATAAGATAGACTGTTATTCAACATACGTGTAGACACAGGAACAAAAGAATTTTTATACCGGTTTAGTTTGCACAGTGGAACTCTATATCTTCTGCCGGAGTAATAAACACTAAGGCATGAACTAAGGCACAGGACTGCGAACTAAGACACAGAACAAGAAACTAAGATAAGAGACAAGACAGATACTAAGTAACTAAAAGATGCGGATGAATAATAATAATAAAGGCTATGTAGAGACTATCTGATCAAAATCAGATTAATTAAAGAAACTGGCAGAGAACATTAATAGACACCTAGCAAACAGACAGAACTCAAGCTTGATGGTACAGAAACTAATACATGAGACTGGAACAGAACTTAAATCAGGAAAATACCAAAACACCACTAAACACCAGCTGACAGATAATAACCAGATAAACAATACATCAGGTAGAGGACGCACACTAAAGGTAGCAAGCAAACTTAAAACTAAGTCTAAACTAACAGCACAGCAAAAGGGATACTAACAAATAAGACTGGGCGGCCAAGGGAGACAAGATAACAGAACAACACAGACCACGAAGACTGCAGGCTATATAACCTAACTGATAAATGAAAAAACTCAGATAACTAAACGGAACAGATGACAGGACAAACATGCAGAGACAAAACCAAACCCTCAGAATCAAAACCCAAAAACACAGCACTCAGGTCAGGATCATGACACTCAAACACGGAAAGCTGCCTGGCTTGCTTTAATTGACAAAGTATAATGCACAAATTCACCTCTTGATCATTCTATATCATCATTCTATAAA
>NC_060162.1:27624733-27625056 GCF_021292245.1 Micropterus dolomieu | reverse complement strand
ATCAGGTAGAGGACGCACACTAAAGGTAGCAAGCAAACTTAAAACTAAGTCTAAACTAACAGCACAGCAAAAGGGATACTAACAAATAAGACTGGGCGGCCAAGGGAGACAAGATAACAGAACAACACAGACCACGAAGACTGCAGGCTATATAACCTAACTGATAAATGAAAAAACTCAGATAACTAAACGGAACAGATGACAGGACAAACATGCAGAGACAAAACTTCAATTCAATTCAATTCAATTTTATTTATATAGCGCCAAATCACAACAACAGTTATCTCACAGCGCTTTTCATAAAAGAGCAGGTCTAGACCGTA
>NC_060162.1:27572738-27624713 GCF_021292245.1 Micropterus dolomieu | reverse complement strand
CCAAACCCTCAGAATCAAAACCCAAAAACACAGCACTCAGGTCAGGATCATGACACTCAAACACGGAAAGCTGCCTGGCTTGCTTTAATTGACAAAGTATAATGCACAAATTCACCTCTTGATCATTCTATATCATCATTCTATAAAGCCCCATGGGGCCACAAACAAATTCAAACCATGTAAAAACCATAGGAACATGTTGTCAATATTCAGTTGCCACTACTCCGGCTAAATCTGTCCATTTTCACAATCTTTCCTGAGTATACAACCAGACCAACCATATATATGTATATATAATTATAATCACTTACTCATTACATGTCTAAAGTGCTAAGTCTAACGTCCCTATCCATGAGTAAAATCTATATATTAACATCAGATTTGCGGGGAATATATTGAAGTTCAATTCTATTCAATTCAATTTTATTTATATAGCACCAAATCACAACAACAGTTATCTCACAGCGCTTTTCATAAAAGAGCAGGTCTAGACCGTACTCTATGATGCTATTTACAGAAGCCCAACAGTTCCCACCAAGAGCAAGCACTAGGCGACAGAGGCAAGGAAAAACTTCCTTAATATGAAGTAATATGCTTGACACACTATATGAATAAAACACACTCTTTAGTAGTAGGGATAAATCCCCAAAGTTCTTAAAAGAACTCCAGCACAGAGAAAAGAACAAAGAAATAAATCCACATCAGGTCCGGATTCTGCAGACAGAGAGAAACAAACATGAGCACATCGCTGTCAAACACTGCCAGGTTGTTCACCAGTCAAGAGCTGTAAAACAAAAGCGCGGCTCCAGAAGTTGTTCTGCTCCGCCATCTTGAAGACTGTCCCAAAGCTCTTATTTGCGCTTCCGAGGAGCGAGGTGCTAGGATCGAGGAGCTATCTCTGAGGAGCGTTGAGCGAGGACACACCATTGCGGAAGTCTTTTACTGACCGACATGCCTCCTTACTGGGTAGTCGTCATATTGATTGGACGCCGCAGTTGATTGGACTGATCTGATGCATCACAACAGATAACATTAAACTCGGTGCATCACTGCAAAGTGCTAGGCTATATTTGATTTGTTATATGATTCACTGTCTAGTTAAAATCTGACTTCATTGTAGGTCTGAACAACAAAAGCCCCACACACAACTTTCCTCATTTAGGCTATTAGAATGATTTTATTTTTCTTTTATTTCTCCCATCAACTTGTATTATGGAGACAATTAAAATCAGAGAGAGTAGGAGAGTCTGTCAGCAAGAAACATGTTTTACATAATTTATCGTCATTTCTATTCAGTCACATGTGAGGCTCTTTGAGACAATAATAAAACATAGTAAACAGTAGTTGGACAAGTCAAGACAACTGTACTAAAGTCTCTAATGAAGCAAGCAAAGGAAAAGAAAGACGCTCATCCAGCCGATCTCAACTACTGCATCTGATGAAAGTATCGACGGCTCCGTGAGTAAAATCAGCTGGTGAAAGTATGAATGAAAGCTGCTGCGCTAAAAAGATTGATATGATGGAACGCAGTGATGACTTGCATAAATTAAATTTAGGCCTATGCAGTAGGCTACTGTTAAAGTAGGGTTAGGGTTAGAACAGGATCCGGTATCAGAACAGGAAAACCGAAAGCCTAAAACTGAGCATTAGAGTTACATCATTTCAATTTCCTAATAAATAAAAATAAATTTAGCCTAATAAATCCCAAGACAACATGATTATATTCTGGGTTTTTCAATACCGAATTCACTATCAGAATCAATAAATATAAATGCAGATAATATAAGCATTGTGCCAGTAGAAATGATCCTGTGCCTCTGAGCATGACACAGAAACCTATAATTTGTAAAACAGGTAACAGCTACAGAGAGAATCATGCTGCTCTGCACTGTTAACTGAGACTTTATTAGTATTAGAACAGTGCACATGTGTGCAGACACAAACTCCAATCAATTCTGTTTCCTGTGCTGCCTGCTTACCATAGCTTGTAGTCGAGCTGTCACGTGATAAATGAACGACTCAAATCCAGAGACTCACAGTTGAACTAATCAGTTCTGTTTCCTGTGCTGACGGAGCCCAAAGAGCTGAATGAATGAGTCCAGAACTATTCACACATGAAACAAAATTACTCCCTCAGACTACTCGTTCCTCCTGAGTCATATACAAGATCAGGTCAAATGAATGAAACGTTCTTTGAACGACGCAACACTGCTAGTGCTGCAGCGTGATTCATTTGGCTAATGTTAACCCAGTATCACAACGTCAGCCAGTTCTTAATTCCTTTTCCATGTCTGCTTTTGTCCTTGCTTGGCACCAGCTCTCCTGGAATTTTAGATAAAGCAGCTCCCACTTGTCCTGCCTTAACCCCAGTGTTCCCTCATCAGCTTAGTAGTGCTGCATTCACACATCTGCAGAATGGACAGAACAGATAAATAGCCTAATTACCTACTTTTGTTGTGTTATGTATTTGTAGCAGTTTGTTACCAAATGAAACCAGATACAAACAGTCTGAAGTTCATGTGAAATTAGCTCAATAGATTATATTATAGTTAATGTTAGATTTTATATTGATGTAATTGCCAGCGGCCGTGCTTTGTTGACCTGTCTGCCATTTTTTCACCAAGTGGAAGATATCATCGGTGTCAGAAATTCCTGATATCCATAGGCTGATGTGATGTTTTCCCACATTGGACCTTTGTCCTTCTGGATTTGTTTTTTGTCTGCCTGCCAGCTAATGACCTCAGCCTGTTCATTGGACTCTTGTACCTTCCCTCCCTGTTCTGGTCACCTGAATACTGCCTGCCTGTTTACAAAATGAGGCTTTACCAATTGGTATAGTGCAGGGTATTACACAAGCATGAATTTAGCCCACCGGCTAGAACCAACCATCGTGGCAGATGATTGGCTGCTTCCTGATGGCTTACCTCTTAAGCGGAGAAGATGGCGGTGGCTGCGCGTGTGTGGGCATCTTGGCACCCTCCTCCTCTCCCAACAGGCCACAGTCTGATTTTGTTTAAGTAGGGGTGGGCTGCCAGTTCTGTTTCTCTTCTATTTCTCTTGTTTATTATAGTCAGGGAGGTCAGTTGCTTGTGGTTGGTTTTTGTTTGTTTGATAGGTTAGTGCTGATTTCTAGTTTGAGGTGTTTTGTTTGTTATGTTAGCCTTGGCTCACCCTGAAGTAAACTAGTTTATCACTACTTGTTTTCATCTGTTATAAATAAATTCACTTATACATTCCTTATTTCTTAATAGTCTACATTGTGTTCCTGTGGCTAGACAAGGTACTTCTATTTGCGGGAAGGGACTGGAGAGTTGGACAAAGAAGAGGTCCAATTTTCTCAGCCCTCAAATTCAAAATGATATTTTGCAGATCCTGTCTGTAAACACCGTGCAGGAGAAAGCATCAACTGTGCAGAGCTTGCCGTCACTCCAGTATTTCATCATCATGGTTGGCACCCAAGATGTTGCAGGGGTAGAGCAGGAGATGATGTAATTTGAGAACTAGTGTCTGAATTATTCCCTACAGAAGTCAACTGGAACTGTCATGAGGCAAAGAGGTCAGATGAAAATTTTCACCGCATACACGCAAGGGCCACTGATCCAGTCCCCAGCAACTTCTATAAACTCCAGGATACTGTGAACATGCAACTAACCAAGTGCTTTGAACAGAGTAGCCTGGCTGAATCTGAGAAGGTGCTTCTGACTGGAAAGATGCAAGACATTGTCTGCCAATACCCAGAGCTAGATCGTCATTCACTGGAGGTACAGAATCCAACGTTAAAGCTTTAGTACAACTACAGAACCCCTCTTGAGGCTGCCAATATACTGAAAAGTCTGCTGCCAGAGGTCTGCACTCTCTTCAGCCAGGTAGAGACAACAGTGAGACTGCTTTCGGTCTAAGCAGAAAGAAGTTTAAGTTCCATAAGAAGACTGAAGACCTGGCTAATTAGCACAGTGTCGCGGACCCATCTAAACAGCACTGCAATCTGTCACATCCATCAGGAAAAGTTGAATCATTTAGATAGAGCAAGAATTTGCAAACAGTTCATCATGTGTGTGATTAGCTCTGTTAGTAGTGCACAGGATTCCTGTTTGGAGGGTTGTTCAAGCCTCACTTGCTGCTAGTATTTATTTCTTCCTTTTTCAACAAATTGATTGTGAAGAGATCGTATTAAATATTCACAATTAGCCTAATCATGTGCAATGCGGTGATTCGTCCACATCAACCTATGGACGCTTATTTTCGTGTCCCCAGTATCTCCAGGAAAATTCCTGCTTTTCTCATTCAGGGGAAACCGCAATCTCACATTTTCTGACGTCTTTTTCAGAGGTGTGCCAAGCAAGCCAGAGACTCTTAAATTTCCTTCAGAAAGTAAAAGCTCTCAATTAACCACGACAAAAAGTACTGCTGCAAAAATGTTGTCACGCTTTTATTTTGTAGGCACAATCACTTGAGAGGAAGTGATTAGGAAGTGAGGTAACTTTTGCTGTCATGACTGAGATCTTTTTCAGCACCAGCCACTATAATTATTTTCTTTTGCCACTATCAAAGTAATCTGGCCACGGGCCAGATTTAATTGCCTACCACTGCTTTACAGCAATGTTCTACTTCAAATCTGTCTTGACTATTACTTGAGAATTATTATTGTCAAGAGAACATAATAAAAACAATCCATTGGCAGAAGCAGCAGCCCCGTAAGAGAAACGGGGCCACACAATATTTGTGTACAGGAAGGGGCAGAGCTTATCAGGTCAGCCAGTGGCATCAGATTTATCTTCATTAAACTTCAGAATAATGTTCAGACAGTCAGCATCTGAACACGCTAAGCTCAGAGGACCAGGTACACCTACTCTGTGTGTGTGTGTGTGTGTGTGTGTGTGTGTAACAACACAGGGACACCACACTCATCCACTTCCTTTCTCTCCCTCTTCCTTTCTGTCTGTCTCATGCTCGGACGCCCTGACAACACCCTATTAGTGTGATTGACACTGACAGACAGGGAGAGACAGAAGAGACTCTGTAACACTGTGTGTGTGCGTGTGTGCGTGTGTGTGTGTGTGTAGATCTTGTTCTTGCTGACAAGCCCACCTGCTGTCAGTCTATGACTTTCACACACAGACCTCCTCATGTATAACACGAGTTACACTGCAGATAATGCTGGTTTCTGATTGGCTAGCAGGTGTTCATATACTAGACCCCGTCTTCACCCGGTATTAACCTGTATCTCATTTACTTTTTGACTTGTTGTTAACTCATTACTTGATCCCTGAAAACTGGACATGTCTGAAATTTAGTTTTGCTGGACTTAAACTTTGTCTTTTATATCTTTTGGTTATTCTGCAGCAATGGAAGTAAATGAAGCCTTGAAAGTTGATAGAAATACTATTAATAAAGAGTGTGTATGATCCTGTGGCAAACATCAGGATGTCCTGGAGGAAGAGTCCTGCTCACTTATCTGAAAAAAGTATTAAGTTTAGTTATAAATATTTCAACAGAACTGCCGTAAATAGAAGATTATATCAATATGAGAAGAACTCTTCTAATTAAAATAAACCTTCTGTTTCTCCAGAATCCTGGCACTCTGGTTTCTTCCTGTCATCGCGTGCTCCCTTTTTTTTTTTACTGAGCTGAAACTTAAAGATTTCCCCCAATGTTGCAGATGTCAGTTGTAGCACACTTGAGCACATAAAGGCCCTGAATACACATGCATGATGCTCCAAAGCATGAATTACATCTAGTGTTGAAAACCCATCCTTGAACATTTAGAGCAATCATTGCCTCTAAGACGCTAAAAACAATGGCAGCATCTTAAAGGAGCAGTCCCACCAATCATACATAACCTAATTTGTTAATCTACTCATTGCAAAATCTGTCAACATTTACATGCAGTCTACCCATTGTAATTGATTTATTATTATTACCAGTCTTGATATATCAAATAATCTTGCATATTCACTCCCTTGACAACGAACAAGATGATAAATTTAAAGTAATTTTATAATTGAATTCCCACAAAAGTACAGGATTGTCCAGTGAAGAATACAGTTCTCAGATGCAACCTCACTCTTCAGCCTCAGTTACCTCGGTATCACAATTGGTCATAACAGGCATGCTTTTAGGTTTTTCAATATCATTTCACATATACTTAAAGTTGTTGTAAGCATCTAAGTTTAATGAGGTGGAGGAGAGCTTCATTACACATGTCAAATTGTTTTAAAGGTTTACCCAAAAGTGAACATGGCACAATTCATTTATTAACATTTTTTGTAGACTTGCCAAGTATGCTTTCTGTGAGATTGTCCTTATTTTCAGAAACACCAGGCCTTCGTTGGTAGAAACATTGCTTTAGCATTTTAATTTTTATGCATTTGACTTGAAAAAAACTGAATGAATATCTTTAACTTAGGTCAAATAACGCAGACAGATTACCTCTGTATTGAGAAATGGTTGCAATAAAAAATGTATCACTGCATGACCTTTATGATCTTGAATGTGTGACACAGCTGTCAGTCACAGTAGTTCATCCAATGTAGCTGCGTTGGATATCTAGGGTAGACAACAATCACCATCAAAATAAAGCAATATGCTGGCAAACTCCAATATGAAGGAAGAAATCATTTGCCTGGAAAAAAAAACTAGTATATACACCGATCAACCATAACTATGACCACTGACAGCTATAGTGAATAACACTGATTATCTCGTTACCATGGCACCTGTCTGTGTTAGGGATACATTAGGCAGCAAGTGAACATTTTGTCCTCACATTTGATGTGTTTGAAGCAGGAAAAATTGTAAAGTGTAAGGATTTGAGAGACTTTGACGAAGGCCAAACTTTGATGCCCAGATGACTGGGTCAGAGCAACTCCAAAACTGCAGCTCTTGTGGGGGTGTTCCTGGTCTGCAGTGGTCAGCAACTTTCAAAAGTGGTACAAGGAAGAAAAAGCTAGTGACAGGGCGACCAAGGCTAGTTGCATGTGGGGGAGTGAAGACGAGCAATAAAGGAAAAATACATTAAATAGTTATTTTGGAGAAGTGTGTCTTAACCCCTTGACGCTGATTGTCGCGAATTCGCATCACACCTCTTCCTTTCAGACTGCAAGCCAAGATAGTGAATAGATTCCCCCAATGCCTGTTGGTGCATATTTGATCCGTACCTAGGAATCTTTTGCAAGCCCTGGTTTCTCGTTTATGCCTGTTGTCAATAATTTGCATCATACCTACATCATACCTGAATTTATATCTTTTCTATGTTCTATAGACAAATTAACAATGTTCACTTAATTTAACAACAGCTTGAAAGCAAATGAAAACAAATAATGTTTTTATTGTAAAAAAATTCAGGCATCAAGGGGTTAAAACCAAGAACAGATGCTGTGAGCCTGATGTAGGCCAAGTTCTCATGATCTTTCCATACGATAAATGCTAGGGCTGAAGTGAAGCATCTCTTGAGTTCTGCGAAGGTTGACTCCGCCCCTGGGGTCCAAGTGAAAGAAACTGAGGTGGGGTGCTGTCACTCTGCTGGAGCCACAGATAAAGCAGTGGGAAAAGTTGGCAAAAACAGGGATCTGCTGGAGCTGTACCATTGTCTGGATCTTTCCTGCCTTAAAGTGCCCCTGTTCAGTGATGTACCCCAGGAAAGAAACGGAGCTTACTTACTTACTCACGCTTTTCCGCTTCTGTAAATAGCTAATTCTTATACACCACACGCTCCTCAGGGAGAAAAACAGGTGGTTGTGGATGTATTTTTCCTTGGCTTCTCTTTCCTGGTGAGACACATTCAATTTTAGTAATTTCAGTCAACTTCATTCCAACTCATTACCACAAATTTTACATTTCTTTTTGCAATTTAAATCAATAAACATCATTCACATAATTCCTACCACTTGTTTGAGTAAAATAACCAGAAATTATGACTTATTTTGGATTATCACAGAATGTGTCAAATATTAGCCAAGTTATTCCCAAGATGCCATCAGGAGCCTTTAGAACAACATGGCTGCCCGTCCAGATGGGATCCCAGCTGAGATCATAAAGGAAGATAGACCAGAGCTCATGTGCCACATCTACGCCCTTCTCCTCAAGGTCTGGGGAAAAAATAAGAAATTACCTCAGAGCTCAGGGATGCTCTAGTTGCCAGATCACTAGGCTCTGTGGAGCATACTATCAAGGTGCTGCTGCCATGATAAGTACATCAGAATGTGTCAGTGACTGTGCTTTGCAACAGTGGCTCTGAGTGCGAGCCCTTGACTGTGGAAACGGGTCAAACAGGGATCCTGTACAGAGCCATCTGAAGACCCAAAAGTAACCGGCCCAGTCGAGAGGACAGTCATATTCACCTCGAGTGACCACTGATGATGGGTTTATGTGTATATGTATGTTCGTGTGTGTTGCCTGGAAGCTCTTTCTGTTCCTCCATTTCTCTTATCCTCCATATTTTCCTCTTCTCCCTCTCCCTCTATGGCATATAATCCTCCTTCCCAGTCCAGTCCCAGTAGGAGGTGAACCAGTGTTAACTACCTCTAAAATAACCATCTTCCCTCCATCATAATTGCCATTCTTGACAACTGTAAAGATGATTAAAAGTAGCTTAAGAAGGGCTGTGCCGATCCCTGGGGCATACAGTCTGAGTGTGTGTGTGTGCGTGTGTATGTCTGTGTGTAGGAGTTAGAAATGCAATTACAGACAGTGAGTGTGCGATGAGAGGTCAGAGCAGCTGCTGAAGCTGTCGTGGTTTTGGGTTTGTGTGTAATTTCCTGTTTTATTTTGTTAAATCCTTCCTCTTCTGTCTATGTTTAATTTATTTCTTCTTGCTTTTTGTTCTCTATGTTGTTTTGTCACCGTGTAATTTATTCTTTGCTGTTACTTTGGTATTTTCCTCTCTTTTTTCAGACCACTTCATTTCCTCCCCTAGAGTTTTTCCTGCCTGTGTAATTGCTCCACCCTGATTGTTTCCTCCTGTGCCTTGTTTATCACCTCCCTCTTGTATATCTGAGTCTGTGTCTTCCCATTGTCTAGTGTCGACCCTGTATCTGCGGAAACGGTATCTGCTCAGCATGGTGTCCTGCCTTTAGGTCTAAATCCCTGCTTTGCCTGCTCCCTGCTTGACTCAAAGTAACAGGAGCATTCAAGCGATACTCAGTGAACACCCCCACGTAACTGCAAATAGTTTTATTTATTGAGATTTTCAGATATCTGTCTCTAAGATTGCTGTTTCCACCCCAATATCACAGAGGTAAATTTAGTCAATGCTGTGTACAGCTGAGAAAGTTCAACAGCACGTCTCTCCAGTGGAGACTCTTCTTCTGTGGGTGGTAAATATTGAAAACTGTTGAACTTGCTACAACATACCATCAGATGTCAGTGCAAAAAGATGTGTGTGTAATTTGGGTGAACTGACCCTTTAAATCACAATTAATGCTGAGAAGTTGAGCTAGAGGGCACTCTAGCTGTATTTTTAATCTGTTTTTATCCCCGTCATCTCTCACTCTTTCTCTCTCTCTCTCACACACACACACACACACACACACACACAGTCTCACTCTCACTCTTATCTGTGTCTTTAAAATGGGGAGGAAAGCCCAAAAATGTGTACTTTTATACTCATTGGCATAATACATTCCCTACCCTAACCCTTACCTTACACTCAACCTAACCTCACCTAAACTTAAAGCCAAGTCTAAACCCTGATGACAAGACAGAATGTTCTCACTTTTCCAAAAATGCCCTTTCTTTTTGCAAATGTCCTTAAAGCTTTCTAGAATGTTCTCATGCTCAGGAAATTTATTTATTTATTTTTATTTTAGCACAAAAACATAAAATATATTAGAAAACACACTGTATGAATTATGCAGGAGAGGTAAGAATCCCCCAAGGGCTTATAGTGAAACCTCCCCTCTGGATTTTCAATTGATATTCCATCCATCCATTGTCAACCGCTTATCCTGCATACAGGGTCGCAGGGGGCTGGAGCCAATCCCAGCTGACATCGGGCGAAAGGGGTACATCCTGGACAGGTCGCCAGTCCATCGCAGGGCCACACATAATAATAATAATAATAATAATAATAATCTTTATTTGTAGAGCACTTTTCAAAAACAAGTTACAAAGTGCTTTAACAAGTGTAAAGACAATACCCAAAAAACAATAATACAAAAACAATACAAGATAAAGAAAAGAAAAGTGATAAATATAAAATTAGTAAAATAGAATAAAATAAAAGGGATAAAATAAAGTCAAATAAGATCAGGAAAGGCTCTCCTATAAAAGTATGTTTTAAGAAGGGACTTAAAAGAGTTCACTGACTCAGCTTGCCTGATTTCCTCGGGCAGGCTGTTCCAGAGCCTCGGGGCCCTGACAGCAAACGCTCTGTCCCCTTTAGTTTTCAGTCGAGACTCTGGAACAGACAACAGACCTCTGCCCGAGGATCTCAAGGTACGTGCTGGTGTGTATGGGACTAAAAGTTCAGAAATATAACAAGGCGAAAGGCCATGAAGAGCTTTAAAAGTGATCAATAGAATTTTAAAGTCAATTCTAAAACATACTGGGAGCCAGTGTAATGAAGCTAAAATAGGAGTAATGTGGTCATATTTCTTTGTTCTGGTTAAAAGCCTGGCAGCTGAGTTCTGGACAGTCTGGAGTTGATCAATAGATTTTTTGGTTAAACAGGTAAAAAGGCAGTTGCAATAATCCAGGCGTGATGAGATGAAGGCGTGTAAAATGGTCTCGGTGTCCTTAAAAGTTAACATAGATCGAATTTTTGCTATAATTCTAAGTTGATAAAAACGTGATTGAACAAGCTTTGTGGTGTGCTGCTCGAAATTTAAATTACTATCAAACCAAACACCAAGTTCCCCTTTAAGGGAACTCTAACTGCGTCGGTGACGACACTATGGGAATGCCTCTGGGCGTGGCAGGGCTGAACTATGAATGAAACTACTCCAATCCTATTGGTGTTACTAGAACGGTAGTGTGTGACAGCGTAACCGGAGAGGTATGTAAGCACGCCGGCACACAGGACACATTAGCTTCTTTCTATTCAGCAGGCACTCTGGCTATGTTTGGAAGCTCCATCATCTTACCTGAAGTCGAGACGAAGCAGCAGATCATGTCGAAGCGATTCTGACAGTGTGTCTTTCCCTGTCAGCGCTTCATCACGGAAGGTGATACCCATGGGATGTGCATCTCATGCCTGGAGATGTCGTACGCCCAGGCAGCTCTCAAGGGGGCTGCCTGCGACCATTGCGAGGCCCTGCCCCTGAGGTCTCGAGCGGCTCTCTTTCTAAAGGATGGTCGGATGCGCTCCCCCCTTGGCACAGGCCCCACGGTCGCTGAGGCGTCGCGGCACCTCCGATCCTGGGGATCACAACGCGAGATCGCCGAGGGTGCCGGAACGGCTGAGGCCTTTTTCCGGTCCTCGTCCGCGGAATCCTCCTCCCCTCGTCCCCGATCGGCAGCCCATTTCTTGGCTTCTCCTACTCGAGGTGTGAACCCGGAGAGGCTTGCACGATCTGGCTCTGAGGAACTAGATGTGCTTAGCATGGAGAATGACTTTGGGGAAACGGAACGTCATCAGCCCTCGCCAGGATACGAGGAGTTGTTGGAAGTGGTGACGCGGTGCAGCAGCTTTCGGTGGGCAGCAAACTAGACGAGAGGTTTCAGCAACACCGAGCGCCACCCCCGCGTCGGCCCTTACCATTTTTTACGATCGTGGAACAAACCCTTCTCTGCACGGCTGTCTACGTCTCCCCGGCTGGACTACGGCAACGTGACGGAGATCAGACAGCACGGCTACGGAGCGATGCCACGGGTGGAGGAGGCGCTGGCTAGCTACCTCTCTCCCAACCTCGCCTCATCCCTCCAGACGCCGGCGCTCCCCACCAAGCTGTGTCGGATGACGTCTGATTTGGTGGGCAGGGCCTACATGGCAGCGGGTCGAGCTGGTGCTAGCCTGCACACGATGGCTGTCTTGCAGGCATACCAGGCCGATCTCCTTCGGGACTGTGACTTAGGGGGAGGTCCCTCTGAGGAGGACCTGACTGAAATCCGTAGAGCGACGGACTTAGCTCTCCGTGTGACCAAGGAAACGGCCCATTCCATCGGCCGATCCATGGCGGCTTTGGTGGCTACGGAGCGCCATCTGTGGCTCAACCTCTCGGGCATCCAGGGGAAGGAGAGGGCTTTTCTCCTGGATGCGCCCCTCTCGCCTACTGGCCTGTTTGGCGAAGCAGTGGATGCTGTCGTCAACAGGTTCCAGCACTCCAAAACTCAGGGAGAGGCGTTTGAGCAATATCTCCCCCGACGGTCAGGCTCCTGGACCGCAACGGCTCAGGAAAGGCGGACGCAGCCTTCGTCCAGCACCTACCGCCGCAGCCAGAAGCAGAGCGTCGCTTCAAGGGATCCCCCTCAACTAACCTGGGACGCAAGACAGCGCTCTCGCCCACAGCCCCCCGAGAAGACGGATCTGAGGACCGTCATTCAGTCTTGGCGGGCCCGGGGGAAGAGGTCCTGAGACTTCGAGTAGAGGGATCTGCGGTCCCTGAACCAATCTCTGAGTAGATTCAGGTTCAGGATGCTTACCATCCCCGCCATCATCAGTCACATCCAATCCGAAGATTGGTTCGTCACAATAGATCTGCAAGACGCTTATTTCCACATCTCCATCCGTCCCTCTCAGAGGAAGTTCCTGAGGTTCGCCTTCGGGGGACGGCTTACCAGTACCGGTTTCTTCCGTTCAGCCTAGCACTCTCTCCCCGCACGTTCATCAAATGCATGGATGCAGCTCTGGCCCCGTTGAGGCTCCAGGGCATCCGCATACTGAACTACATCGACGACTGGCTCGTCCTCGCCCACCTTCAGCGTTTGGGGCTGTGGCTCAAAGCGAAGAAGAGCGTGCTGATGCCCACCCAACGGACTACATTCCTAGGAGTGGTATGGGACTCAACGACGATGCGGGCCCACCTGTCTCCCGCACGCGTCGAGTCCATTTTGTCCACAGTGACCACAGTGCAGTTAGGCCGTGCCATCACTGTAAAACACTTTCAGAGGGTGTTGGGTCTCATGGCAACAGCGTCCAGTATAATACCTTCCGGGCTACTGCACATGAGAGCCCTGCAGTGGTGGCTAAAATCCAAGGGATTCTCCTCAAGGGGAAATCCGCTCCGTCTGATACGGGTTACGAGCGGGTGCCTTCGTTCCCTGTCTGTATGGAGGAAATCTTAGTTCCTGTCCCAAGGTCCCGTGTTGGGAGCGATCTGTCGCCGAACAATTATTTCGACAGACGCCTCACTCACGGGATGGGGCGCGGTCATGGACGGCTGCTTCGCGAGAGGCTCCTGAGAGGAGCATCATTTCTCTTGGCACATAAATTGCCTGGAAATGTTGGCGGTTTTCAGAGCTCTGAGGAGTTTTCTGCTCACCCATACGCGGTCGCCACATCCTTGTCAGAACCGACAATACGGCAGTGGTGGCCTATTTGAATCACCAGGGGGTCTGCGCTCGCACCCGTTATGCAAACTGGCACATCAGATCCTCCTGTGATCCTCCAGAGCCCCGCTAGGGCTGTGTCCGCCAGGACGGCGTCAGTCTACTATTAGTAGCCCCGTTTTGGCTGGCACGAGTGTGGTTCTCGGATTTAATATCGCTCCTTGAGGGCCCGCCCTGGCAGGTCCCTCTGAGGAGAGACCTGCTGTCCCAGGCGGAGGGCTGGATCTTTCACCAGCAGCTATGGGTCTGGCCATTGAGGGGGGCACAGTTCCTAGAGGCGGGCCTGACGACAGGAGCAGTCGAGACGCTGCTCACCTCCAGAGCCCCGTCCACGAGAAGGATGTACGGCCAAAAGTGGAATGTGTTCACCACCTGGTGCAGGGAGCTGGCAGTGGACCAAGTTACCTGCTCGGTAATTGTGATACTAGAGTTCATCCAGCACCGTTACTCCGCTGGCCTCTCCCCGTCCACGCTCAAAGTGTATGTGGCTGCCATTGCAGCATTCCACGGCCCTCTGAGTGATGGGCCCTTGGGGAGGCTTCCACTGGTCGTGCGCTTCCTCCGTGGAGCCAGGAGGATGAGACCCGTGACTCGTTCCAGGGTTCCCACCTGGGACCTGGCAGTGATTCTCGAAGCGCTGGCTGAGGCCCCCTTCGAACCCCTGGAGTCGGCTGAGGCCAAGCACCTGACCCTTAAGATGACCTTTCTCCTCGCTATCATCTCTCTGAGGAGGGTGGGGGATCTCCAGGCACTTTCGATTTCTCCCCGATGCCTGGAGTTTGCCCTGGGGAGGGTCAGGGCCATCCTGCACTCTTGTCCAGGTTATGTCCCTAAGGTTGCGGTCAGACTGGCAGGGTCCACGGTGCTGCAGGCGTTTCATCCCCCACCTCATGTGACGGCGGAGACTTCATCTGCTCTACCCTGTCAGAGTATTTACACTCTGAGGTCTTCCCGGTGGAGGAAAGCAGACCAGTTGCTGGTGTGTTTCGGGTCCCCCAAGGCTGGGCTCCCCGCTTCCAAACACACGATCAGCAACTGGATCGTTCAGACTATTTCTCTGGCCTATCAGGTGCACGGTTTGCCTTCACCTATGGCCGTAAGGGCACACTCTACTTGAGGCATGGCGGCTTCTAGAGCCCTCCTTGCTGGGGCGTCACTCCAGGATTTGTGTGACGCGGCTGGCTGGGCCAGCCCTCACACTTTTATCCAGTTTTACAGTCTGGACCTTCCTTCTGCACCTGGCACCCGTGCGTTCTCCTCCTAGTCGTGCCGTCAGGTTCTGCACGCTGGGGGCAGGCGGGGTTTCGGTGCGGCCTAAGTGGGTATCTCGTTCCCATGGTGTCGTCACCGACGCAGTTCGAGTTCCCTTGAAGGGGAACATCTCGGGTTACGTATGTAACCCTTGTTTCCCGAGAAGGGGAACGAGACAGTGTCATCACCTACGCAGTGTCTCGTTCCCCTTCTCGGGGAACAAGGGTTACGTACGTAACCCGAGACGGTTCTTTGCCACAGGCTTAATGTGAATTACTAGGGAATCAGCAGATGGCAGTATTTGTTTTGCCATCTGCTGGGACCCAATGACCAGGATTTCTGTTTTGTCTGAGTTCAGCTGGAGGAAATTATTTGACATCCATTTTTTAACTTCACAAAGGCAGTTGTTAAGTGAACTCAACATTCCAGGGTCTGTGGATCTGACAGGCAAGTATATTTGTGTGTCATCAGCATAAATATGAAAAGAAATACCATGTTTATGGATAATATGTCCAAGGGGAAGCAGATACAAGGAAAACAAAATGGGTCCTAAGACCGACCCCTGAGGCACACCATATTTAACTGGACAGAATGAAGAGACGTAGTTGTTTACAGACACGCAAAACTTCCTATTTGACAGGTAGGATGAAAACCATTCTAGGGCAGTACCAGAGATCCCCACCCAGTGCCTCAGTCTGTCTAACATGATGTTGTGATCAATGATGTCAAAAGCAGCGCTAAGGTCCAGGAGTACCAGGACTGAGCACATGCCTTCATCAGCAGACATTAAAAGGTTATTTTTAGACCTTACAACCACTCACATCCAAACCGAAGGACAATTTTGGAGACACCAATTAATCTAGCCTGCATGTCTTTGGGTGGTGGGAGGAAGCCGGAGCACCCGGAGAGAACATGCAAACTCCACACAGAAAGGCTGGGGCAACCGGGGTCTGAACCCACGACCTTCTTGCTGTGAGGTGACAGCGCTAACTACTGCACCACCACGCCGCCCTCAATTATTATAACATATTATACAAAATTATTATAGAAAAGAAAAAAAATACTAATAATGACAAACGGTTAAACAAAAACATAAACAACCCACATACTTAAATTTTAACCATGACATAAGTATTTTTTCTTACATACTGACAATGATGGATTAGTTCTGATGATGGGAATAATATTCCAAAGTAATGGTCCTCTGTATTTTATAGAATATTGACCAAGAGTTTTATGATAATAAGGGAGATGAATATTCTTTGCTTGTTGGGTCTGAAATGAGCGGACATCAGAGGTAGTTGAAAACCGAGTTATGAAATATTTTTGGTAGGCTATGATTTTGAACCATAAATTTGTATATAAAGATACATGTTTGACAGATATTAATGTTGAAAATGGATAAAATTTCTTGAACAGAGGAGCTGAAGAGAAGAAGGATAATTACTGACCCAAACAATATTACAGTATAAGATGGATGGCTACATTAAACTATAATAAAGAGTTAAAAGACAGGATTCATTTACCGATCAAATACCGAACAAACTTCTCTAATGATGAATGAAGTTTTTCCAAGAAAGTTTTTCATCTACTGATACACCTAAACGTTTTGTTGATGTAACTTGGTTTATTTCAATACTGTTAATAAATTATTCAAGTAGTCACTAAGCCAATTGATAACAACATCCTGAAAACCATAGCGGTAAAGTTTGGAAATCAGAATTTCATGATCGACTGTATAGAAAGCCAAAATGAAATGTCACAAGCTTTCTTTAAATATTCTCACTGTCCACAATTTTCAAAACTGTCCCAACTTCTCTACAATATTCAAATCTCCACATTATTTTCAAAAATGTTATTGCTTTTGGACCTGGATCTAGGGGGTGCTGGAGCCGCAAATTATAATGTTTACAAGATGAGGCTGAATCAGTTTATCAGAAAAGTGGACAGCATTAACCCCTTGACACCTGAATTTTTAATTTTTATAATAATAATAAAAAAAAATTGTGTTTTCATTTGCTTTCAAGCTGTTGTTAAATGAAGTGAACATTGTTAATTTGTCTATAGAACATAGAAAAGATATAAATTCAGGTATGATGTCTTTATGATGCAAATTAGCGACAACAGGCATAAACAAGAAACCATGGCTTGCAAAAGGTTCCTAGGTACGTATCGAATATCCGCTATCTTGGCTTGCAGTCTGAAAGGAAGAGGTGTGATGCGAATTTGAGTCAATCGGTGTCAAGAGGTTAAGCAAGCATGTAGCCACTGCAAGAGAGAGGCAGTTGGTGAAACTGTAGCCCACCTGCTTGTACCAATCACATTAAGAAGACCTGACAGTTTCTGTGGTAAAAAATCTGAAGGAAAAAGGTGACAAAATGACAAAAAATAGTAGAGAGAGGTGTAGTGTCAGCTGGTGCTTGATAGTGCAGAGTACCTGACCATTGTAGCTTCACTCAACACCACACCTTACTCCTAACTAGGTTAACTAGGTTAGGGAGAGTGAAAGTTATGCTGCCAGGTTGGCGTTTGAGGTTGAAGTCAGTCTACTGAGATCTAATCTCCTACCTATTTTTTTCCTTCCCTCATCCATTCTTGTTCCCTCCCCTCTTCCCTGTCCCCTATTGTCCCTCATCTGTTATCTCTCCCTCCCCCATACTCTCATCCCCTTAATCTATCTTTTTGACCACTCATCCGTTCTCCTACTCCATCTCTCCCCCACTCTCTCTGTCACAAATCTTCCATTTGGATTGTTTTCACACATTTATTTCCTCCTGCAGAGTTCAAGCGCCAAGTCAACATTTATGTAAGTACTAACAAATACAGTAGTACAGAAAGAACAGGTGAGTGTTTTATTAAAATATTGATATTACATTTTAAAAACAATCAACAAACAAATATACATATAAAAATATAAATAGTAGTAAATAAGCAATTCGCTACCGAAATCAACACAAAAGATAGTCGACTGAAAGTAACTCAGCATTTCATCCACTACACTTGACAATGTTATGTTAGCTTACTCTTTTATGAATGTCGTGCTGTGAGTGTGATTTTGCACATGCATTCAAGTCATTCATTAGGACTTTAAACTGTTTGTCCATCATTCACTTTATTTTTTTGTTTTTATTAGTTGACAAAACTTGTAATATATTTCAGAATAATTTTAGTTTTCAAATGTTACTTTTCATATAATTTTAGACTTGTTTTTGTGAATGTTTTTCATCACAGTTTTTGTTGACGCAATGAACACTTCCTCCAGCCTCTGACATGTCCAAAACATATGTCCATGTGGCCTGATCTTGGTTATTTTCTTTCCGGTCGCTGAGAGTTGAAAAATGTAAAACATTAGGAAAAATGCTGCGCTTGTCAATGTTACTTTTTACTCAGCTGTCCAATCACAGTAGAGAGGCGGGACAAGTACCACAACCTAGAAGTGGTTACTACCCTGGAACTGGGCTTCATCCTCTTGGACCAAACGGTGGCAATTACTGAGACGTTTCCTCACCCACAAAATCATGAACCCACATATCGCCGGTCCGTCCTCTCTCTCTACCTGCTTCAGCCTTCTCTTCATACAGAGCAAGAGCCAGAGCAAGTACTTTACTCTGTGTTGACATTTTTACATCCAGTAAAGTTAGGTAGAACTACTTGCAACCATGGATTTTATGTATCATAGCAACCAAAGCAGTCGGAAAAAACGCCCGATAACGCTTCCTGCTGGGCGTATTCAGAAGAGCCCCTGGCGTTTTCTGCTGGCAAAAAACGCTTTGGTGGACATGGGCCCTAAGGTAGGGAAAACAAAATGAATTTTTTCAATCCAAGAAAATGTCATTAAGTCACATTAACCCACATTTTTGACCACCACATATTTTAATTTAAAGTTATTGGTTTTGCATTGTTTTCACCTTATTCTGTCTTCTTGACGTCCATGACTCAGTTATATCTGAGAAAACTCATCTGTCATCCACCAGAGTTAAAATAAAGCAACACTTTGACACAATCCAGTAGATGATTGTTTCTTTAATCCCCACTCATCACACAGCATATCAATGCATTTTGCTTCAGAAACACTTCACTTATGTCACTCAGCACCATGTAATCATGGCACAAGTGGCCTCAAAATTAATTTGGCCGTAATTTTCTGATGTCTTCATCAGGGCTCTCAGAGAAAAACAAAGACATGAAGAGGGACAAGCAATTTCATGTATCTTCTCTTCAACAAAACAGCAGTGATGTTTTTAAAAAATGATGAAGATGGAGAAGAGATCGATGTAGATGAATTTTTTGTAACTCGTATGTCTGTGTTTTCTTTATTCAAGCTATTAGTCCGGGACAAATTGCAAAATGCCCTGAATTGAACTGCAATGCTCAGGAAATCACCTGTAGTTCACATGTAGTCACATGTATCATGTATTGTATTCACAATCACATGTAGTTTTCCTTTACACAGGTAAATTCTACACAGTAATTTTGTCCCAAATGACGTACTTAGATATTTGGAATAATGCTATTATGTTTGTCCATAGTGGCAGACAGACATTTTTTTGATTAACATTGTCACTGTTGGTAGAAACACTGCAGCTGTTCATAGAAATATTGCTGCTGTTGATAGAAACATTGTCTCTCTTGGTAGAAACATTGTTGCCAAACATTGTCGCTGTTGATAGAAACACTGTCGCTCTTGGTAGAAACATGGATGTGTTGGTAGAAACATTGTCACTGTTGATAGAAACATTGTTGCTGTTGGTAGAAATATGTTTGCTGTTGATAAAAACATTGTCGCTCTTGGTAGAAACATGGTTGCTGTTGACAGAAACATGGATGTGTTGATAGAAAAATTGTCACTCTTGGTAGAAACATGGATGTGTTGGTAGAAACATTGTCACTGTTGATAGAAACATTGTTGCTGTTGACAGAAACATTGTCGTTGTTGGTAGAAATATGTTTGCTGTTGATAGAAACATTGTTGCTGTTGACAGAAGCATTGTCGCTCTTGGTAGAAACATGGTTGCTGTTGATAGAAACATGGATGTGTTGATAGAAACATTGTCGCTCTTGGTAGAAACATGGATGTGTTGGTAGAAACACTGTCGCTCTTGGTAGAAATATGTTTGCTGTTGACAGAAGCATTGTCGCTCTTGGTAGAAACATGGATGTGTTGATAGAAACACTGTCGCTCTTGGTAGAAACATGGATGTGTTGGTAGAAATATGTTTGCTGTTGACAGAAACATTGTCGCTGTTGGTAGAAATATGTTTGCTGTTGATAGAAACATTGTCGCTCTTGGTAGAAACATGGTTGCTGTTGACAGAAACAGGGATGTGTTGATAGAAAAATTGTCACTCTTGGTAGAAACATGGATGTGTTGGTAGAAACATTGTCGCTGTTAATAGAACCATTGTTGCTAAACATTGACGCTGTTGATAGAAACATTGTCGCTGTTGATAAAAACATTGTTGCTGTTGACAGAAACATTGTCGTTGTTGGTAGAAATATGTTTGCTGTTGATAGAAACATTGTCGCTCTTGGTAGAAACATTGTCAATGTTGACAGAAACATTGTCAATGTTGACAGAAACATTGTCGCTGTTGGTAGAAATATGTTTGCTGTTGATAGAAACATTGTCGCTGTTAATAGAACCATTGTTGCTAAACATTGACGCTGTTGATAGAAACATTGTCGCTGTTGATAAAAACATTGTCGCTGTTGATAGAAAACATTGTCACTGTTGAAAGAAACATTGTCGCTGTTGATAGAAACATTGTCACTGATAGGAACATTGTCATTGTTGGTAGAAACATTGTTGCTGCTGATAGAAACATTGTCACTGTGATAGGAACACTGTCATTGTTGGTAGAAACATTGTTGCTTTTGATAGAAACATTATCACTGTTGATAGAAACATTGTCGCTCTTGGTAGAAACATTGTCACTGTGATAGGAAAACTGTCATTGTTGGTAGAAACATTGTTGCTTTTGGTAGAAACATTGTCACTGTGATAGGAAAACTGTCATTGTTGGTAGAAACATTGTTGCTGCTGATAGAAACATTGTCACTGTGATAGGAACACTGTCATTGTTGATAGAAACATTATCACTGTTGATAGAAACATTGTCGCTCTTGGTAGAAACATTGTCACTGTGATAGGAAAATTGTTGCTGTTGATAGAAAACATTGTCACTGTTGGAAGAAACATTGTCACTGTGATAGGAACATTGTCATTGTTGGTAGAAACATTGTTGCTTTTGGAAGAAAAATTGTTGCTGTTGATAGAAAACATTGTCACTGTTGGAAGAAACATTGTCACTGTGATAGGAACATTGTCAATGTTGGTAGAAACATTGTTGCTGTTGATAGGGGGGGGGGGGTGCGCGTTACACACGGTAGCTCAATCTTAATCAAGCTTAATCTTGAGAAGCTGCAAAGCTGCAGTCTCTATTCATTCAACTTACACTGTAAATTTGAGGCTTTTTTAAGAACCTTTTCTCTCTCTCTCTCTCGCCTGTCATTCACTGGTCTTGTGTGAGTTTTCCGTGTATGCCATGCTCCTGACAACTAAATGCACGTCGTGGTTCCTCGCGGGTCTATTTCAAGTAGCCGGCTATTTAAAAACGATAAAATATTCTTTGTGTGGTTCAACAACGATGATAAATTATCCGAAAGTCCCGCAAGGTGCGGACTACTCTAGTGAAGCCGGGGCTCAGTCTATTCAGCAAGCGTTCCTCTTCCGCCACCACACACACACTATGCCTACACATGCACACGACACAGGGTTAGGGATACAATTTTGGATTTATTTGCGCACTTTTAAAAACATTTATTGAAAGTTTTATTCTTTTTACATGTTTATTTACAGCATTAAACGTTGAAATGTATATTGTAGTAGGCTATATATTAACTTATTAGGAGAAAACTGGTAGTTCTATGTAAAATCAGACCCCCATATTGCCAAAATGGCATGATCCTTGTTTCGCTGCGAAGCTTTGACTGTGAGATTGACAGTCAAATCAGGCTCCGCCCATCAAAGCATCGAATCTTCGACTATTGGGGGTCAGCCCTAATAGAAACATTGTCGCTGTTGTTAGAAACAGTGTTGCTGTTGATAGAAACATTGTTGCTGTTGGTAGAAACATTGTCGCTGTTGTTAGAAACAGTGTTGCTGTTGGTAGAAACATTGTTGCTGCTGGTAGAAACATTGTCGCTGTTGTTAGAAACAGTGTTGCTGTTGATAGAAACATTGTTGCTGTTGGTAGAAACATTGTCAATGTTGATAGAAACATTGTTGCTGTTGGTAGAAACATTGTCGATATTCATAGAAACATTGTTGCTGTTGGTAGAAACATTGTCGCTGTTGATAGAAACATTGTCGCTGTTGACAGAAACATTGTCGCTGTTGGTAGAAACATTGTCGCTGTTGATAGAAACATTGTCGCTGTTGTTAGAAACAGTGTTGCTGTTGATAGAAACATTGTTGCTGTTGGTAGAAACATTGTCAATGTTGATAGAAACATTGTTGCTGTTGGTAGAAACATTGTCGCTGTTGGTAGAAACATTGTTGCTGTTGGTAGAAACATTGTCGCTGTTGGTAGAAACATTGTCGCTGTTGATAGAAACATTGTCGCTGTTGGTAGAAACATTGTCGCTGTTGATAGAAACATTGTCGCTGTTGATAGAAACATTGTCACTGATAGGAACATTGTCATTGTTGGTAGAAACATTGTTGCTGTTGGTAGAAACATTGTCAATGTTGATAGAAACATTGTTGCTGTTGGTAGAAACTTTGTTGCTGTTGGTAGAAACATTGTCGATATTCATAGAAACATTGTTGCTGTTGGTAGAAACATTGTCGCTGTTGGTAGAAACATTGTCGCTGTTGGTAGAAACATTGTCAATGTTGATAGAAACATTGTCGCTGTTGGTAGAAACAATGTCAATGTTGATAGAAACATTGTCGCTGTTGGTAGAAACATTGTCAATGTTGGTAGAAACATTGTCGCTGTTGGTAGAAACATTGTCGCTGTTGATAGAAACATTGTCGCTGTTGATAGAAACATCATTGTCGCTGTTGATAGAAACATTGTCGATATTGGTAGAAACATTGTCGCTGTTGATAGAAACATTGTTGCTGTTGATGAAAAATTGTCGCTGTTGTTAGAAACATAATTGGTGGTAAAAACCTTGGTAAAAATATCTTTATTGATGGAAACATTGTCACTGTTGGCAGACACATTGCCACTGTGGTAGGCACACTGTTGTTGTGATAGAAACATTGTTGCCATTGTACCTGTTGCTTTTCAACATTACTAAACACAACCTTTAATTATATCTATCTACTTTTGTTGTCATGTAAGAATTTTGGCTCCCAACAGCAATGTCTGCTTTTCACTGACTGCTTCTATCATGGGGGGTTGATGCAGTTTGTGTGTGTGTGTACGTGTGTGTGTGTGTGCAGATTGATCGCTCCTGTCATAGTAGGATTGCTGCAGAGTGCTGAACACAGGCTGCTAATTGATAGAGCTCCTCTGGGCCTCGTTCACTCCAACAGCAGACAGAAGAGACAGAAAAAAACAGCAAGGAAACAGAATGAAGGAAACAAGGAGAGCCCAGTAAAAACTAATCTGCATGGACAGATAATATATCATCACCACGGGTATCATCATCATCATCAAGTTCACTTCATGTAAATGTTGCTACTGCAGAAAGAGGTGTTTCTTTGTCAGTAGAAATTACATTTGTTGGTAGAAACAGCATTTCATGGCTAAAAACGCCCCACACTGTACTGAAACATTCATCGATGTAAATAGAGAAATTACCGTTGCCAGGAGAAACATGATCGCTATGATTATCAATACCGCTGCTTGCTGTGAGCACAAACTCTTAACTTGGTTGGTAAAAAATCAACAACCCATCAATATCATCATCATTAGTAAAAGTCTTCTCACTGGCTAAAAAAATCAACAGTGTGAGTAGAAAGCATTAATTGTGAGGTAGAAACATCACCGCTTTGAGTAGAACTATAAACAACAAATGAATCATCACCAGTATCACTGAGACATCAAGCGGTGCAGCTATCGATTATTTTGGGAATAATCAGATAAGAAAAACTTTTGCTTTTTAAAAAGAGCAATAGTAAATCCAAAATCAGTAAATAAGACAAGTCTCTCAAATGAACTTTTTAAAAATAAACATTTTTTTGCTTAAAGCCAGCCAGTTTTAACTGCCGTTTTTGGTTAAAGTTCTTTCTCAAACAGAGAATGGGGGTGTGGTTCATAGTCGGACGTAATCAATTACCATGGCAACCAGGAACTGACCGGCTGTTTCTGGCTGTTCGCTAAAGATATGCTGTGTTAACATCACTACACTGTAAAGTTTAGTACACTGTACTGGCAGGAGTATTACTTACCCATGATAGAAACTAATGTGTGAGTGTCAGCTGTTCAATCACACAATCGATGGCCCCTCAATGTAGCTGGTCGTCATAGCGACTTTCAAGCACATTTTTGTTCTGAAATCAAATTAAACCAGGCACCAACCAGCACCACTGAAGACTTGACCACTAATCATTTTTAACCACAACACAGCGTGCTGTGTTCATGGATGTTCTGAACGTGGTTCACCATCACATCTCAGTTAGTGGAAGAAGCTACAGTTGAGTACAGATGTTTAATAATGGCTGGCCTCCACAGATTAAGGTCCTTCCTTTCTTTAAAGAAGAAAATGTAATTATAACAAAAGCCGACCTAAACGGAACAACAAAGCTTATAATGTTCTGTCTCTGCTGATGTTTAGTCTGAGATGTGTTAAATAATATGTATGTATAATGTGTCTTCTTAAGTTTCAGTGCGCTCAGTGCTCAGGACCTCCATATTGAGCTGCTAGTTGACAAAAACAAGCAGAGAAGCCACACACTTGTGGTGCCAATGCTCATTATTGAAAATTGAAAACAGTTTTGATACAGTGTATAGGTTTTCATCATCAGAGTAGCTATGACCTATGATTGTGCAGCTGCTCTTGTCACATCTTTGCCTCTTGCTTGGCCAAAGCCATGAGTGCTCCCTTTATAAAACTAATTATCTTACACATGTACAAAACTCAGTACACACTCAATACACTGAGCCCATGGCTGGATTCAAACCTGCCTCACAAATTGAAATTAATTAATTATTAGTATGTAATACTCACACACAGGTAACACGTCATGTTAATTAATAAACATTTTTACTTCGTCAAGTAACGTTAGTTCGATAGTGTGAATAAATCATTTGAGTTCGCAACTCACCATTTCACCAACAATGATGGCATCGCTCCTCAGCTTCACACTGATACCATTGCCTCCGCCAATGCATCAGTGAAACGGTCAGTAAAATGCATGTTGCAGACTATTCATAAGACGGTGCCAGGTGAAAGTGCAAGGCGTTTTCTGTCATCTGTCCTCCAACACCGCACGCACAGATGCCATAATTAAAATGAACAGCACACTAAACCAAGAGGAGGAAACTAAAGAATAAAATGAAGACCCTCTGTTAGCTAACTTTCTGCAATAACTATGCTAGCTAACTACACCTGGCTAACTACAACTTTGTTAACTTAGATAACTAAACTGGAAAGACAACAATCAGACAGACAGACACTGAGAGACATAGGCTACCTAAGTTCTAAGTAAAATATATGATAAATTGGTTAGCTAGCTCACAACGATGTTTACCGGTTTGATGCTCTGACTTAACGAGGCGTGACAGTTTTTTAACGAAGCATGACAGTGCGCCTGCGCAAGCTTGGAGAATGACGTATGACTTATGGAATTACTATAATCATACGTCACCACCCAGTTTTAGCAGCTAAGCAATTCTTGTAACTTTGAGCACAAAATAAAGCTATTTGTTCTCGTGTGTGAGTGACTATTATTTGTAATAACGTGAATGAAGCTTGCGATACACCATTTTATTTATTGTCTTGAGCGAAACTTGGCTAACTTAGGGACATCATAATTAGCCCACCTATTGATTTTCATTCTTTACTAGCCTTCACTTCAACTAACCATCATACTGATTCACGTTAAATGCTAATGTTAACGTTACCTTGCGTCGGGGCACCTCTGTGGATTCGATGGGTGGACTGGATGCTGTCTGCGGGGATACTGAAGCATTGCCACTGTGCTGTTGTGGTAAGCTAGCTCAGTTTTCGGGCAGGAAGCCTTTGGTGAACACACTGTTTGGTGCTGGGTGATAAAACACTAAATCAGGAGACATCAGGCTCCTGAAAATTCTTGGCTCGTGAAACTTAGAAGCACTTTCGGGGAAAAAAATAAACAACAAAAGCAGTATGAAAGGGGTCTGTCATTGCTTTATTATTATAAATAGACATTACATCTTCACCCCCCCTGCCTTCTCCCACCCATGTCCCCCCTCTCTCTCCACTCCCTACTTCACATCTTTTTCAGTCTGTTCAATATTTGATGAGCAGATGATTTGACAGATGCTGATGAAGCACAGCACCCGATCTCCCTCACGCCCCAACCCCCGCCCTTCTCTTTCAGTATTCTACTACCCCTCATCATCCTCTTCAGTCACTTCCTGACTGCGGGCCAATGAGGTCGACCGACCTGTCCCTCCATGGCAACCGTCATTAATGTCTGCCATGTCAGCTGAGCTGGGACACAAGATGGCCGCTCAACTGTAAACCAGATACCAACCTCTGTTCTGCTCTGCACACTCACACACACGCCATGGCAACGGCATTCCATGAAAATTTAAAAGCTTCACAATTCAGCTTGCGGAAGGTCTTAAACACACAAGGCATTAAACACTTAATTTCCTGAATTCTGGAGACATTTTCTGCACCAATTTATGGTGGAAATGCCTTTATTTTTATAAAGGGAAGGACAAAATATAATAGAATGTAATGCAGTAATCAGTAGCTTATTATTATTTTTAGTTTATATCTATATATCGGTTATTTTCATGCATTTGTCTAATTATTATTTTTGGCCCACAACACAAGAAACAGCTCGAGCAGAGGGGGAGGGAGTGGGTGCTCTAAGAGATGTGATTGGGCAAGTCCAATGTCAGTATAGGCCTGATGCTTTATGGGCCGATCGTTGGCCCATTTTTTAAAAACAGTTAGGCCTATATAAATAAATAATTTGACTTGTAGCCTACTCGATGAGAGGAGCGCACTGCCCTTCATCAGAGGAAGAAAACCAAAACTGAAAACACTTGTGATCAGGCAGAAATATCAAAACGATTTCACACTAATGATCCCTTCAGCACCTCTGAAAAAGTGCAGATCACATCCGCTTTAGAGGGAATGAAGCATCCTGGAGCAGAGAGACAAACAGACCAAAGTGTCTCTGAGCGAGTGGGAGAGAGACAGCAGGACACAGAGGACAGGTGTTAGTGTCGTGGTCAGGTGTGTCATGATATTCTCTCACTACTTTGCGGCGTTACCGTTTGTGTAACAAATACACTGACTTGACACTGACCGACAACATTTATATTTAAATGTATTAATTACAATTTTGCTAGGGACAATTCAGAAGTCGCGGATAAGCCCTGAAGCTGTGAGCAATGTGCGCTCTTTCTCTGTCTCCCTCTCTCTCCTCTCTCTCTCCTCTCGTGCTCATTCTAAACGCAGGCAGGCTGAGTAACAGTGGGGGGTCACGTTACGTGTACGTGTACAAAATGTAGCAATATTATTGCGCGTAGCCTCCGCTTTTTGAAGACCTGCGAGACAGGCTGCATCATGAAGACTATTGCATATTAACATGGAAAATATTTTTGTTGCCGTTTTTGAGTTAAACATAAAGCCCCGGAAAGTACCTGGCGACGCTGATGGTAGGGGGCACTATCGAGCCTGTATCAGATATCAAGAGGCATAAACTAGGGCTAGTATGCAACTCAATGTTGCCAAAAAAATATAGGAAGTAAATATAAGTCCTATATGAATAAAAACAGGAACACAAACTATTTTCCTGTGTAGATGGAAATGAATAAATTATGTTTTGCCTTTCTGTTGTGAAAACTGGTATGCTTGGCTCAGTGTCTGATTACAGGTTATGGAGGTAATTTTCTGCAGGATCCATACAGTAAATGTCAGAGCTGGGCTCTGTATTGAGTGGACGAGGTAATGAGCTGCTGGCCTTCAAATTGATCAGCATCTTAACAGGTTTGATGGTCAAACAGTCCAGCTCCATCAGTTTCTCCACCAGGCTGTCCAGGTCCTGAGAGGCTCCACCTTGTGTCTGCTCCTCGTGTTGTCAGGTTGACAGCCCCCTTTCTTGACCTTTGCCAAAGCTTTAATGAACCCTTTCTCTCCGCTTCTGTCTTGTATGTTTTCAGTGATTTTCTACTGTGTTCTATCCACTAAAGCAGAAACATGATTACACGAACAAACCTCTGAGGATGATGGTCACCTGTCTGCTCAGAGCAGTAGCGAGATTTTAAGAACATTCATGGTCTCCAGAGAGAAGAATCCTAATGATTTTGATGAGTGCCTGAACTTTACAGTAGTTCAACTAAGGATTTAAGAATCATTTTGATGATACATTCTGAGCCTTAGTTCTACCAAACACTTAGTGATATTCATAACATAAATATAAACTCTCAAAATAATGCAAAAGTAGTCATGTTTCTATCCAGCTGTTTTTATAGGTAATTCCAAATTGTGCATGAAAACATCTGGCTGAATCAGACCTCTGTCTGTCTTTCTGACCCTCGCTCTTGGCATAATCTGTTGGTATAACATAACATAAACATGTTTCAATACATGCTGCAACACAGAGAAAGTCACCACATTAGCGGCGGGACAAAAGAAACACTTGTGGCCAACAGAAAAGCGGGTAAAACGATAGAACCAAACGCCACTTACAGACCCTGAAGCTCAGTGCTACCATCTGCTGTCAGTTCCGCCGCAGTGTTGCATCATGTTGTCTGCTCTTACTAAAACACTGCGCTCCTAGCAGACAATATAGGAACTGCAGATTTTAAAGAAAATGAAGTTCATAAATTTTATGATTCTTTTCATATTGCATATTTATCACCCGGGCTGGACTGAACCCCCTGGCGGGCAGTAAGTTTGACACCCCTGCTGTAGCGAGAGGAACTCCTGACATATCAACACGATTTATTCTTACACTGAAAAACTCTGACAGGGCAAACTTCAGGGTGTGTTAAAGCACTGAATAACCTGTAGATTAATCATTACTGTGACACATGAAACGACAGACACAACTTGTAATTCAAAAAACTGTCCCGCTTCAGAAATTTACTTGCCGTGCTCGAAAACAGTTTTCTGAAGATGGCCAGGGGAAACGATGACAAATTAATGCGATATTTGGCAGCTCCATGAAGGGTTGCGTGCTAAAGGTGCTGTCACAGCTTGGACTGCAAATGCAGTCAGGGCTCTGAGAAAATCGACTTGTTACTTTCGCCCCGGTTTACCCCTACTGACGCATACAAGCAGGAAGGGTGACAAAAGCAGGTGGGACACCAGGACAGACAGGAAACAAAGCAAGAAACAAATACCAGAGACTGATGATTATAAAATAAAACAGGAAACCAATGGTTAAACCAAACCCTGACAAACAGATACTGAGATATTTCAGTTTGAACTAAAGTGGTGGGTCGGTGGATCAGCCGGGTCACTAATTTGCAGTAAAACAGCAATTTTGACTAACTCTAAAATGCAAAATCAGTACACTTCCCATTATGTGTTTCAGTCTGTTGTTGTCTGCTCTCTAAACATTCAGCTGCATTCCCGGTGGAAAAACTGATTTTACAGAGATGAGCACAAAACACTATAAACAACACATGACAATAAACAAAAGTAATCCAGAAAGCAGTGGACGTAATGAGGAACATTCACTTTCTAAGTTTCAACTCAATATGTTGTCCCAAATGGGAGAATTGTCCTGGTGAATTCAACACAGTAATATCATTACAGTAAGACAAATTGATGCTGTTCTGAAACAGACGCGTTAATGGGGCCTCTCTCAAGACATGATATTGTACATATTAAGAATAACAAAGCAGAAATATGTGAAATTTTAAATGAACATCTGTACACACACACACACACACACACACAAAACAAAGACAAAATATAATTTTTTCTGCACTTGTGATGATGTGACCAGGGATCACAGATGTTTTAATATCTGTCACAGTCAAACTGATCTGTAGATGATAGATCCTTACTGATCCACTGGGTAACTGATGATGGGTGGGTTGCCAATCAGGAAGCTTCTGTCACCGATGTCTGGGTGAATTGTTGCAGTTGACTGAAACAGTAATGTATTTTTGCAACAATCTTACTCTATAGTATGCAGTACAAACCCATAAATATGTTTATTTTAATTTTTAGATTTGATTTGTTCACCAGCTAGCCTCTGTGTCTGTCTGCTTTTGGATGCTGAGCAGGTTGTGTGCAGTGGCTTTTCCACTGAAAACAGCTGCCTGCTGCAGCTGAAAATGCTGGAAGAGTAACCAAAAAAGGAAATTTGTGGGCCAGGAAATCAAAAGAATGAGCCAAAAGATGCTATGCTAGATGTGAGAGGACACTGTTGTGTCCATTACATACCTACACTATTTCAGTTTTAGCACTCCTCCAAATTATTCATTAAAGTACAAGTGTGCTGATGCTGTTTGAGTGGCGAACATTTGTAAGGGGGTGGGCGTTGGGCGATATGAGTCTGAAGGGAAAGAGGGGAGAGAATAGCCACTTTCATTCGGAGATCCTGCGATAACCGCAGAAAGAATATCCGCCAATATGTAACTCTCTGCCATGCTTTCCACAGCAATGTTTGCGGCACAATCCACATTGATTTCACATAGCGCTCCGGAAAATAAGGCACTGCAAAAGTGGCTTGTGTTAAGAGCTACGAAAGTTGTGCTTGGGGTGTTTTTAGCATTTAGCTAACTAGCTACCACCATAATGTGGCGACATTTGCCAGGTGTGGTTAACCAAACCAACAAAAGGAAAAATCGCAGATGAAAAGAAGGCTGAAGCAGACCATAAACAAATTAAGTTGGCGGTCCAGTCTAGTGTCTGATACACTGTCAGATCTTCTTATGGTCCAGCTGTTCTCCCCAAAAATCAAGTACAGAAAATGTGTTTGGCCGGTGGATTTTTTTCATCTACCAGTCGCACTGGCAGGTGTCCATTTCCACCCCTGCTCAGAATGTAAGAAATACACCCCTGCTCATGCAGAGGTTCCGTTAACAGAAATGAAGTGCCATGTTGAAGCAGAGTTATTGATCTGCACGATTATGGCTTTCATGGCAAATGAAGCAGACGTTGCTCTGAACAGGTCCCCGTGGTGCAGCGGGGGGAGTTCATTTGGCGAATAAACGGTTTTGCTGATCCTAACACTGCTATCGTTTCACATTTAGGCAGTCATATACATATATCCATCCTATAGATATACGGTGAATTTGTTAATCTACAAAAAATGCTGTCAGCAAGGGTCACAGTTAGCTCTTAAAACACAGCACTGTTTTATTTAGCATCTTTCTTGATTCTGTGTTACGCTGTTATGCATATTCCATTTATTATTCATTATTTAAATAAATCTTAAAACACAATGGTGACTCAGCAGTATTACGCACAATGGCAGTATTTCAAACTGGGAGCCATTCATGGAAGAAAATGCTGTGTTAAGTTACTTCTAATGCAAACATGAACATTTCCTTCTGCTGCAGTTTCACATCAGGGGTGGAGGCAGACATTGTAAACATTTGGGGCATAACTTAAACCTAGGGGGGGTCTAGGCGTATGTTCCCCAGGGCTATTTTTTTTCCACATTTACCGCAGCTAATGCACAATTTTGTAAAAATCATAATAGTTGCCCAGCGGAAAGAATCGTCCTGTAGAACCTACTATTGCATTCAAGACCTTTCCAAATGAGGTCTGGCGAACCAGTAGGGATGTTTTATTCCCACCATGATTGATTGGTTTGCCAGAGTGGAAGAGGGAGAAACTGTAACAACAGCACCAACTCAGTACGGCAGAGCCTATATGTCAAAGCATGTGAACACAGTGTTGTGACCACGGTTTTGAAAGGTAAAGTAAAGTAAAATTTTAATTACTAAAATGCGGGAGTCAGACAGGGTTATGAGAAAGATTAAAAGTCTCAAAAAACTGAGCTATCTGCTGAGTTTGGAGGTAATGATGGTGAGAACTGGTGTGGCAGAGGTAAATGGAGGTAAGCGTGACTTGCAGGGTGGGAGGAGGCAGTAAGTACGGACGGCGCAACTGGTGCAATGCAATGCGGCCCAGCTAATTGTCAATTGGATTGTGATCAGATGCTGTCATATTTTCATTCATACTGTGTAGGCCTATAATGAGTTGCTGTGTTTTTCTTGATTGTTATTTCTGATGTGGTTATTGACAGTGTTGGGCAGTAGCATCGCTACTAGTAGCTCCGTTACTAGTTTAACTACATTTTACAGTAGCTTGGTGGTAGCATCGCCATTTTCTGAATCAAATAGCTTTTCAGTAACAAAGCTCGTCTATTTGCCGAGTAGAGTGGTAGCTTCCACACACGCTACATTTCCCCAAGCATTTCTAAAGGATCAGTAAGTGATGGTAGTCAATGGCAAGAGACAGTTTATCTTTTAATCCCGTTAGAATTGAACCCTGAATTACACATATGATGTTGGTCAATTTAAAATATAATTTTAAGTCAGGAAAGTCGCATTTTGTTGTAAAACAGTAAAGTTACATGTCGTTTTGTGTGAAACCGCTCAATGAACTACATCTCTCGTCTTGCACAATATACGTCACCAAAATGTTAGCACGGTAAAGCTAGCTAACGTTCATTGCTTTCTTGCTACTACCTAGATAATGTAGCTATGTTCCACGCAGAAATGTATCTCACCTGATGTGTTTAATCCAACAACTCCTGGCTCTTTTATCACATCATCCTCTCATGTAAGTGTTTTGATGTTAGCTTCAGTAACGTTAGCTTCAGTCATTGACAGAGAAAGTTACAACGTCACATACGCGACTTTTGGGTTTGAGGTCTTTGTAATTATGTATTTTCACAGTCTTATATGTCAACAGTTTAACATCAAACTACGACCTTCTTTAATTTAAAATGTATCTTTTAAATCGAAAAAGATCATATGTTTAATTCAGGGCACAATTTAAACGGGATCAAAATATTTGTTGTCTCCTGCCATTGACTACCGTACAATATTTTTCCAAAATAAGGTCCCATGGTGGTCCACCGGAAGGGGAGGGTCTTAGGCTCTCTATTGTGATAGTTAATACCTCTTGTGAGAAGGATCAGGGTCCAGCCTAGACAGCTCTTCCTCTAGGGAGGAGGAAACATTGATATGTAGTGGCAGAAACTTGTTTCCATGAGATGAGACATTTCTCTCTCTCTCTCTCTCTCTCTCTCTCTCTGACCTATTGCCACGAATGTTTAGGTTGTTTAGGTTGCAATGTTGCCAGAGCACAAATTCACAAATTCACATATAACCAATGAAAAAATATATTATTAATAAACAATGAAATGACATTATAAAAATTAAAGAAAGCGGAATAAAAACAACAAGAACACAATATAGGCCTTTGTTACATTAACATATGTCTTGCTTTTTGACAAACAGTGGAATTCTTCAAAGGAACAATTATTAAAATAAGAAACAGTGTTACATGACACACATATACACCTATACACATGACGATGTGATAATTAAGTTACTTTATACAAACAACAATGGTTCTTTGTTGCATGAGGAAATACATTTAGCTGTAATGATATAGCAATAGGTAGGAGAGTGTTTCTGATTTAGCACACACACTGGAGCAGGTTTTTAGTCTTTCTTCTTTTGCTACTGTGGAATGAAGTTGGTTCAACATAAATTTGGCCTATACTGTGTGTGCGTGCGTGTGTGTGTGTACATATATATTACCTAACTATAAAATATTAAAAAAATTGAAGTAGCTTAGATGTAACTAAGCTACTTTTTCCACATTGCTGTAGCTTAGCTTGCTACATTTCACAGGGGGGTAGCTTCTGTGTAGTGAAGCTTCATTTAATGTAGCTAGTAGCTTAGCTCACTACATTTTCCAAGTAGCTTGCCCAACACTGGTTATTGACATACTGTGCCAGCTACTTTGTGTTGATTTGTTACTGTAGGCTGGCTAAAGCTATTTTATATTTGATAGTCAGACAGCAGGTTTGAGTCGAGGGCAGGCTATAAGATTTGTGTTTCGCAGTTCTGCTGCTGTCCGTGGTGCTTATCAAAGGCTGCAGGTTTGCAATTGCATGGAGTCGTCATATGTCTTTATGCTTGAGTGTACGCAAATGTGCTTTTTGAGGCGAAGGACACAAAAAAATATTACCACTGGGGCCAATCAACTATGTTATGCAGTTGATAAGCAGGTAAAATAGGTAAGACAGTGTAAATCTGGTGTTTCAGAGGTAAGTAAACCCCCCACCCCTAAATTAAAAGCACCACACTAAGGTTCTGCATTGATATGGGATTAATATCCTGCCTTGATTCAAAACTGAAAATAAAGTTCTGAAAGGTTGAAAGTAAGTAAAAAAAGTATTGCAAGATCGAAAACTAAGATTTGCAAGCTTGCAAAATGTAAAAAAATAACAAAATCTCTGCAAACATTATGTTGTTTCTGAGTTTCAAATTTGTCCGTGTTCTCCCAGCGTTTGTTTTCCAGGTTTGAAACCTTGTAAATGGTGATCTGAAAACTGGTGTGCAAATGTGTGAAAAAAAGTTTTGACACTCTGAAAATTGAGGTTCAAAAGGGCAAAACTTGATTACATTACATTACATTTGCACTCCTATTGCAGACTATTTTTTCAGAACTGAGTTTACAACAGCCACTTGGCGGAGATACGCCTACACAGTTGCGAGCTTGCTACTCACGTGATTTGTGGCAACGTTGTCACGCAGCTCTGCTCTGAAACTCAGACTGAAGCTTCGCAACCTTGCAACGTAAAAAAAAAAGGCCTGGAGGCAGGGCCTTCTGCTTTTGGCCAATCCTTGGCTGTCTGTTGAAGTACAGTCCAATCACAAGTCATATTTACTGGATAGAGGTATTGACAGACTGCTCCGCCAATGAATGACGCGGACAGGATACGTGTTCAGGAAGCACAGCTCCCTGGACGGGCTGGCTGTCTCGGTTCAAGCGGTGCATGGATGTGGAGAAGAAATCTGCAACGGGTAGTAGCTCAGGGCGGTTTGTTCATCAGCGCGATGTCACCTGTGGTTTTGTGTTGGGAGATGCAGTAAATAACATGTAATTTGTTAAGCTATGAGGAGAGGAAAAGTCCGCTAGCTGCTAAGATTTTATGCTGTGTAAAATGCAGGCTTAACTTACAGTAAACTATCAATGGAGACTATCAACCAGACAAATCTCGACATTTATTAAGCCAAAATGTATGCTTTTGTTAAATGTGATTATTCTAGTAAACCACTTTTATGTGTGGTAGTGGAGTCATCTTAAAGTTGACTTTACTGTAGTTAACCAGTATAATTGTTACTGTGTTGTTGTTTTTTCTTTTATGGCCTAAAGCACTGAAGACGATGAGCAGAGCATCAAGGAATTGAGTTTGCATGTGATATGACAACATCAATATTATCTGCGAATAGAATGGGCAATGCAGATTCAGACATCCAAGCAAGGTCATTTATATAGATGTGAAACAGAAGTGGCCCAAGAATATATCCCCGAGGTACTCCACAACATAGCTGTATTCTGTTGGAAGCACTGCTATTTATAGATACATATTGCTCTCTATTATTTAGGTAGTCGCTAAGCCAGTTCTGAAACAACATCCTGAAAACCATAGCAGTAAAGTCTGGAAATCAGAATTTTATAATCAACTGTATTGAAAGCCTTTGATAAGTCTAAAAATATACTATTGCAAACATGTTACTGTCCACTGCTGTGGAAATTTTGTGTATATGTTGTAACACATCCATATAATTTGAGTGTTGTGGTCGAAATACATAATGTTAGAGACACTTAATGCTCGTGTCCGCTTCTCCTTTTCGGCAGCATGACAGCTGTGTGCAATTTTAGTTTTTTAGATTCAGCATGGCATCAATGGTGTTAGTAACACACTTATAGCTTCACTTCTCATTAGTGAAGCTTGCTGGGCGTCTCTCCATCATCTGCTGAATATGCCTACAGCAGTGAGCAGGAAAGGAACAACGATGTGAGCGGTTTAAGCCAGTGGTGGAAGAAGCACTCAATTTTTATACTTAAATAAAAGTACAGATACCACACGAAAAATGTTACTCAAGTAAAAAGAAAAGTCATCCTACGGAAGAGGATTAGGGCCACATGTGATTTTTTTTTTTGAGTTCTACAATTAAAGTCAGAATTCTGAGATCAGAGTTTAAAGTCACAATTCTGAGGTTGCTTTCCCACCTACGCTGTGTTCGAAACAGGACAGCGAGGCATCGAGTGCTGTTCGAAACGGCTCGAACAATCTCTTGGCTGTTCAAAACCAATGTTAACAGAGCCGCCTTCACTTGAAAGTGATGCCTTCTGAGGCAGCTGTCTATTACGGTATCGAGGCAGCGAGGCAACTGCCTTCCGTTTCAAACACAGCCCTAGACCGTTTTGTTTTGTTCCGGAACAGATACTTTGTTACAAATCATTTTGAATATGTCAGTTGTGTTCACACCATTGTAAAGTGGTCCAATTCGCATACCCTTCCAGGGCTTTCCTTATGCCATTACGTTCCTACCTCATGCATGCAGGTCGCGATTGTCGTATTCACATATTTCCAAACAAACTGGGCTAAAACGGAAACACCCCCTTGTTTAGGAACAATGTCTCAAATCGATCCAGGTGTGAAAGCACCCTGAGATTAAATTTAGAATTCCATATATTAATGTTATCAGCTCCATCATGCCTGTTCAAACTGGCTTCCCCAGGTTTCCTTCAGTACATTTTCAAATATAAAATACTGCTTAAAATTTCTTGGCTGAATATGTGATATATATTTACTGAGATGTGCATCCACATTGCCCAGCCTATCCAGCAAATCAACATATAAATAGTCAACAGTCAATGTGAATTAATTCCTTTCTATTTTGCATTAGTTCAGGGCTGTAACTAAACCTTGACTGAGAGACCGATTACCACTGTCATGATTTCAAATGATGTGTGCCTATGAGGAGTGCCCTCATATCTGTGTCTGGACTGGTCCGCTCAAATGTTTCTTGCTGGAATGCACAAATTTCATTTCGTGCATGTGCATATGAACGCATATACACTTGCACTTGTTATCTTTTCCGAGCTACAGTTTATAAACACAATGGCCAGTCCGCGTTTATCAAACGTAAATAGCTGTGTTTCACTCTAACATTGTTCAGTCACAGTCTGACAAAAAACATAGACACAGACAGACAAGACAAGACAGACAGAGTAGAGAGATTCACTTCAGCTGCAAATTAACTTAAAATTAGGTACTGTTATCATGACATCCGACTATGTAAGGTGAGAACACAAGTTTACCTTATTGCTGTTCCCGCAGTTCACTCTCATAGAGTTTTACCACTTATCGTGCCTAGGATAGTCCCTCTTCATCCTCTCTTCAAAGTTGTAGGCTACTCATAAACACTCGCTTTCACCTTTGACTAGTGTTGTAGTCAAGACCGCCCAAACTAAGACCAAGACAAGACCCAGACAGATTGAGGTTGACAAGACCAAGACCAGTACCCCACATTACATGACACCCAATAAAATGAAAGAATAAGATAGGTAGTTCTCAAATTGATCTGAAAAATCCACATTCCCATTAAAACATCCACATACAAACACTAAGAGCTGAAATCAACGTAAGCATCTTTATTCAACACCATCATGGGGAGGGTTGACAGTCGTTAACAGTAACAACACATTTTTAATTAGCGTTATTGGTTGTATTTGAAGAAATAGGTTTTACATTCAATCAAAGTTAGGATGTTAACAAAAAATCAGACAATGCAAAAGCAATTTATTGATATTCCCAAAGTTAGGGTCTTGAAATAAAATCCCGAGTCTTAAATGTCTGAGACCGAGACAAGACCGAGTACAAATGCGGTCGAGTCCGAGACGAGACAGAGACCATCAAAAAAATAAGTCTAACCAGAAGTCAAGAGATTCAAAGAACCCGGCAATTCACATAAAAGTAAATCCAACTTTACTTTAGTTCAGCAATCGAATAGCATTGCAATAGCTTACTGTGCATTTAGGGACATTTGTCAGGTTAAACTCCCTGAACGAAAACATTTTCTTTCATTTGTTTCATCCTCTGTTTTTATTTCAACCGTTGTTGCAGCTCGACATTTTCAAGTGGAGTTTCAGAGCTTTTCTACCCTCTCATCCCACTGCCCAGAAAGGGGAAGCCTAGTTCAGCCATTTCATTTATTAAACCGCTGTTTATTATTTCTGCAGAAACAACTATTTTTCAAGTGCATCACTTAAATCAACATAACCTGAATTTTCAAATCTTCCAAATGGAAATGATATCCTATTCCTTACCCATCTAGGGTTTATGTCACTTCAATAGTTATGGACAGCATATTTACGAATGTCATGTAAGAAAACCAATTATGTTAAATCTGTGGTGCCTGCGCAACCAGTATTCCCACTCGATTACTTTTAAATGTTCTTTAAGAAGTTATGTGAAGCGGTTGCCACATTTTCTCCAAATATCCACTTTAAATGTCTGCCATGCTCGTTCCAAATGCTGTGTGTGGGCTCTGCTGGTATGATCTGCAAAAAAAACTGTGGTGCAGTGGTTAAGACACCTGCATTTGGTGAGAGAGACCCGGGTTCGAATCCTCTGTGAGACACCAATGTGTACCTGAGCAAGACACATAACCCCTTGAGGCGTGGGACCTCTGACATCTATAGCGATTGTAAGTCGCTTTGGATAAAAATGTCAGCAAAATAAACCTTACCCCAGCTGTGGCGTGCTCGTCACTGCTCCTGCCTTGCAGCTGCAAGGTTCAAGTCCACCGCTACACTTCTAACTCGGCCTTCATGTCAATCGAGGCAATCAGTGACAAAGATGATAATAATGGTATTGCAGAATTAATATTTAAATAGATGAGTGTTTAATACACACCTTTTTTTGGGAGAATTTGCTCTCATCCAACATCACAAAGACACGGCGCCTACCAATCCTCATCTTGCCTTGACGTTGTTGTTTACTGATAGTTTTAATGCACACCTATAAATGCATAGTCAGGATGGCTGGGAGACAATTATGCTACAATGTAACTGTAATTTAGCACACTGAATTCCCTGCCTACCTCTCTCAAAGTGGAGGCCATCTTTGTCAGTGTTCGACCGCTGCTGGCAATGCCATCATCCATCATGTCTACCTTCCTCAGACGCAAACACATACCGGTAACTATAGACATGTAAGGAATGTGGTTTTGTGTTCATGTTTTTCCCTGTTTAGTCTGTTTTTATAGGTTTGGTTTTGGGTTGTGTAAGTTTTATTTGATCTTGTCTTGTTTGCAGTGCTCCTGCCAAATCTCTCAGGAGGGTGCAATTGTTGCGATGATGGCTAAGGTGACCAGTTCAATGGTCTTAGTCCGCTATAACACAAGGATTGTTCATTAGGCTACATACTGTACAGTATTTGTGAACAGCTACATCTTGAAGTTCATTGTCTACAATGAATGAACAGTTCACAGTTAAGATCAACATATTTTTAGACCTTTGGATGTTGTTAGGACCCGTGAGGTCTGGGTGCTGTGTTTGTGTTGCTGTGGGTGTGTCTGTCTCTCTCCTGCAGGTGTGTACCTGTATCCTGAGCGTGACGCTGGGTGGAACTCGCAGCTGTAGCTGATCAGCGGCAATTAGTGGGCCGTATAAGCTGAGCCAGTGAAGCGCTCGCATCAGTCTGTGTGGATTTGATCTGCTGGGTGCCGTTCAAAACGTCCCGCGCTGTGAGTTCGGTGACTCTGCGGAGGCAGCCGTCGGCCCGGTTCCCCATCAGCTGGAAGCCAGTGTGGTGAGCGCGGGTGACCTCCACGTGTGATTCCCCAGTGCGGTGGGAGCCGCAGAGATCATTTTTAGTTTAAACGCTTTTTTGTTACTTTTGATTGGGAATAAATACATTAACTCGACACATGTTTTGAGTTGTCCTTGGTTTTTCCACCCGGTTATTTATTTCTTTGTTCGTCCCACACCCCTAGACAAGCCGGGGATGTAACAGATATAATGAATAATGAAAAAAAGAATGACTCTCACAATCATCTGATTTAGCTGTGACAAACCTTTTATTTAGGAACAGCAAATCCAGAATAATGCACAGTGACACTGGGCTGATGTGCTATGAATAAAACTATTTACAGTTAATCTTGCGTTGCAGCTAAGGGACCTGTCTCAAGTAAAAGGCTACAGTTATGTAATAATGTCACATATGCTGCATATGAAGATGGATCAAACATAGCTAATGTTAAATGTTTAATGGGGTACAGAGGAGCACAGTATTTCCATTCTTCACACATTACACAAGACTAATAAGGTAAGCAGAGAGTAGTAAAAAATCCACTTGTTATCCTGTAGATACACAGTATTATTAGGGTTGTGGGCTGTTACGACTTGGGATGTATGGCTGCTTGGGAGGTGTGTTCTCTCTGTGCAGGGGGCGTGGTAGCTGGCTCGGCACCTGGCTCTCCTCCACACCTGCAGCAGATCAACTCATCACCGCTGTGCTCTTAAGCTCCAACTTCCTGCAGGGCCGGTGCCAGATTGTTTTTCGCCATCTGTGGTAACAGTTGTCGGCCTACTCAGACGATTCTCGTTCTACTCGAGCCTTCGCCTTAAAGTTTGTTCCTAACTGTTTTTTGTCTCTTCATTTTTGTTTCCAGACCTCCGCTGCCTCGTGCCCCCTCGCCTCGCCAGCCACACTCCTGGATCCACAAGCTCTCTAGCTTCCCAGCCTGGCCTTCCCAACCCTTGCCTAGTTATTGTTTTTGTTCTCAAGAATAAACCCTTTTTTCACACCTTCACCGGGTCTGTGTTTGCACCTGAGTTCTACCACCACCCAACCTTAACAGTGGGCTGTATTAAAGTATCCACTATTCTCCTGTACTCTATAATCACACAGTAACAACGAGCTATGTGCTGTTCTCCCATTCTCACTCTGTATTTACACAAACATCAAGCTGTAAGGGGAAATATAAAAGGCATATTCTATTGTTTTTGGTTTATTTTCTGTGTTTCTTTCCTCCTTCATTTTACCCTCCTCTGACAAGATGCCAGTGGTGACCACATCATGCTACCTCCTCTTTCTTCTTCGGTTTCTGGCAAAAGAAAAAAACCAAAACATCAAATAATTGTTAATGGTTAAGTGCAGCTAACGTTAAATTGACTCCACCACACTTTGCTTAATAATGATCACATTTAACATAAGCATAAAATTCCGCTTAATAATAACTATCAAGATTATTAGCTTAGCCTATGGCATTTTACGGAGCATAAATTAGCCTATTGGCTAGCGGACTTTTCCTCTCCTCAAAGCTTAACAAATAACATGTATTATTTATACTGTGTCTTACTCACCGCTGGTAAAGTCGCTGCATCTCCCGCCACAACACCACGGTCGAATTTTTAGCCTGAACGTACATTTTCTACAGCAGCTGCTCGTAGTGAGAGCAACAAGCTGGAGGACTGCCGAGTCATTTTCAGGTGGCAGAAGAAAAACTGCCTTTACATGAAAGTCTATGAGAGAGATCTGGGCGAATTACAACCAGACTGAAATAGCACCAAAAGAGGCGGGAATCCCCAGAACACGACTTGACACTGATTGGACAGCGATATTCAGAGACAAACTGTCTGTCAAAAAGAGTCACAGCTAACAGTGTGGTAGAAAGTGTGAGAAAAATCCCCTGCCTTTCCTGGCTTGGCGGTGCGTCACCCGGTCGCCCTAATGATCAAGCCGCCCCTGCTTGTTTGGGGTTTTGTAGCTTAGTTTATTCTTATGTTTATCTGCATGTTTTTACCTGTTCGAGTTTTATGTCTCCATGTTTTAGTGTAGTCCTATCTCCTGTTTGGTCCTGTCTCTGTTCCCTGCCCTGATTTTGACAGGAAATTAAAACACATGATACCGACCTGCTACCTGACCTGTTTATTTCAAAAGGCTGCACTCTTGATTAATCCATGTAGTCTATCATTACTGGTTTACATAAAACTTCATCAAAAATGGCAACGGCAAAGCCCTCCTTTCACGGTAAAAAGCAGCCTACTTAGATCCTTATGTTCCTTTGTCATATGCAGCACAAACACACAACTATGTCATATTTATTTTAATCAACCCGCCCGATACCGTTAAAAATATATTTGAGTGACTTCATACACACGTACCAAAATCGCCGTTTTGCGTACAATAGACACGGCTTTTCCAATGTATGTATATGTGACACCTGAGCATGAGAACAGGCTGGATACTCATGCATATCCAGTACACCACTATCGTGCTGTGCTGCACAATGTCTTTATGGACCTTATTTAGTGTACTGGGGCACTGTATTAGTTCACAGTAAGTTCCACAGACACTCCAAAATGTGGAAATACTTCCCAGTATACTGGAAGCTGCTAAAGCTTCGAGGGGGGTTGGGGTTGACAACTCCATATTAATGACTGGATTTTTAATGGGATGCCACTGAAGTTTCTTTTGGTGTAATGACACAATATATAATCAAACACAGGACTAAATTACTGATCTTAGTAAAAAAGAGATACAAGAGTACTGTCCATATACCTAGTTTGAGATTAGAGATGTACAGGGATGTTTACTAGAAAAGCAAGCAATGATATGGATGAAAACACAAAAGGCTTGCCTTGCCCTGAAGGAAGCTGTTCTATTGTAATGTCTGTGTGTTTTTATACAACGGAGAGGCTCACCACAATATCTTGGTCCCACTTCATGATCATCCAGATCTGGTTCAGAATGTAGATGCTGAGATGTTTTTTCATTTTGGTTTGGACAAGGGCCAGGATCTGAAGTGGTTTGACTGTTTGTATTAACAGCTCTTTCAAATGACAAACATCTGGTAAATGGAGGATGTACAAATTTAAGTGGGTGTGTATTTTTTTTCTGCCAGTGGAAAAACTGCAAAAGTATCATTCGTAGATACAAAGCTGCTCTGGAAGCCTTCTGCAAGGGCAGAACTATGAAGGCAGCCTTTGAAGAGGTTGGGGTGGACAGGAATACGATTTGGAGGACAGCGCCAATCGCTGCACTAAGCATTGTAGCCCCAGAGGTCTTCCGTGCTGTTGAGCAGTGGGATGAGAAGGTAGAAAGTTCATTGAAAAATGTTGAGCTGCAATAACGGTGGAAATAAAACAGAAGATAAAACAAATGAAAGAAAATGGAACCCTTCTACCAATTGCCTTCTAAATCAGAATACGCTTTATTGCCAGGTATGTGTACACATACAATGAATTTGACTCAGGATTGTACATTGCTCACAATGTGCTTACTCATACAAATCAGACACAGGCTACAGTGTAGACAACACAAATATACACACTGCGAACAAAAAACAATATAGACAAACAGTGCAGTGAGCAGAGTGCAAAGGATGCAGGAGTAAGACGTTATTATCATTATAATGTACATGTCGGAGGTGGATGTGAGATACAGGTACACATACATGCATACATGTACACAGCGCGATGGAGCATAGTGCAAAGGATGTATATACAATATGACAATAGAACAGTATGAACAGGACTGAAATAGAGAATGGTGAATAAATAAGTGTTAGCCAGTAAACAGGTGGCTGATTAGAGTTACTGGGATATTGCACATGAATTGTTCCTGACACTGTGAGTCAGAAATCAGCTGTTCATCAGCATGTGGGAAGAAACTATTCCTGAGTCTGTTGGTTTTGGCGTACAGTGCTCTGTAGCGCCTACCAGAGGGGAGGAGCTGGAACAGGTTGTGTCCGGGGTGAGATGGATCTGCAGTGATGTTTCCTGCCCGTTTCCTGACACTGGAAATGTACAAGTCCTGAATGGAGGGCAGGTTGGCACGAATTACCTTTTCTGCAGTCCTGACTGTCCGTTGTAGTCTGCTCCTGTCCTTTTTGGTGGCAGATCCAAACCAGACAGTGATGGAGGTGCAGAGAACAGACTGGATGATGGCTGTGTAGAACTGGATCAGCAGCTCCTTAGGCAGGTTGAGCTTCCTGAGCTGACGCAGGAAGTACATCCTCTGCTGGGCCTTCTTGATGATGGTGTCCATATTGGGCTCCCACTTCAGGTCCTGGGGTATAGTGGAACCCAGAAACCTGAAGGATTCCACATTAGTGTGGATTGTTATTGTTCAGGGAGTTTAACTGAAAGTGTTTAGACCTGACAAATGTCCATAACTGTTCAGTAAGCTATTGCAATGCTAGTTCTAGTTCTAAATATTGTTAAAATAAATAATAATAATAATAATAAAAATAATTGAACTAAAGTAAAGTTGGATTTACTTTGATGTGTAAAAATATCACACTGATGTTAATAAAGTGAAGAAACTTAAAAAAAAAAAGTTTTGCTGAGCAAAACGTGTGTAACAAAAATCGATTATCTAAATGTTGATACAGACGGCCCCTTTTTTGGATGGGAAACAGCTAGAACAGCGAAAATCAATTACCAAGTACCAAGAGGTTAAAAAAAATTACTATAAGCTATTATTCCATTTTTTATCACTAATTCTAAATTGTGACTAAAGTGTATTTATAACGAGGCAGAGTCGATGGTTATAATGTACTATGGAACATGCTTGGAGATTCTTGGCGCACTGGTATAAACTGATATTACTATTAGTTATAAAACATTAAATCACAAGGTCATAATGCGTTATAAACTTTGCTATAGCGCCTAATGAATGTTTATAGTGATTATAACAATTGTTATGTCTTATGGAAGCATTACATTGTGTTATTAATATGCATAAGCCATTATAGTGATGACCTTCATAGAAAGTGTTACTGTATTTGTACTTTGATACTTTCCTTCTTGTCACCTTAAAAATATGACCAGTAGCACCCTGAAAATACCTTAAACAACCTTAACAAGCAAACTACTACCAACGCTTGTATGTCACATGTATGGAAAACTGGACTAACACTAACTAACATCAAGTCTATATTTTTGCCTAAAACCAGTAAATTATATTGGAAATTAGTAATCAAATAATTCAAGAAATATTCCAAATGTCAGATGTGGAGTGGATGAGAAAGGGCCATTTCAGATCATCTCAAGCACCGTAAATCTGCGTGGAACCCACAGTGCCTTGAAATGACACAGTTCAAGCCCTGGCTGTACCTCACAAATTATTATCAAAAATGTAAAAATCTGTGTTAAAGCTTACCAATCAATCCATCAATTAATGGATTTTTTTCCCTTCTTTTCAGGAATGTTTTGCTGTGCGTGCAAGCAGCATAAGCCAATAGCAAAAACTGTCTAGCACAAAGGGTCTTTATTGAAGTTGGAGGTTGTGTTCCGGAAAGATTACTTAGAGTGACACATCACCTCTGAGCCTCATAAACAAAGCATGGAAAAGCAGGTTGTCACTTGCATCTGGTATATTCAGATTTATCTTATGCAATTACATAAGCAATTTAGTTTTCCATATTCAACAAGGCATTCCTATGTTCATTGTATAGGTTACTCAGTAGTGCAGGAGGATTCAAGTGCCAGTATTGGCTGTTAAATATGGAATAACACATCCCACCAATTACCCAAAACTATTAAGTCTGGGTGTGTGCAAGGGGAATTGAGGAGCCTCTCCTGGAGGATATCAAGTCTTCTCAAACCATTAACCTGGAAATTAGTGATGTGCGATACCACTAAATTCCTATACGATCCAATGCCAAGTAATACCGAGGCTGGTATTGTGCTGACTGAGTGAACAATATTGAATGTTCTATTTATTTATTTATTTATTAGGACAGCACACATTAACATTACTGTAAATGTGCCTGTTACGATGGTGTGGTGTGGGGACCGAGGACCCAAACGGAGCGCTCAGATTGGCAGGTTTTATTGGGGAAAAAAAGGGGTTGAGGGACTGGAGTCGAGGGAGAAGTGATGCCGGGGAGACGCAGGCATGTGAAACCAAGGAGGCTGAGACCAGAGAACCAAGGAACACTGGGGGTTGAGGAAGAGAAGAGGCACAGGAGGACTGGGAGGACACCGTTGGGGAAGCCTGAAGGAAGTGGGCAGGTGAGCGAGCCCAGCCGACTTGACAGAGGACGAGGGTGAGTGAACCTGGGGAAAGATAAACAGAAGGACAAGGTTAGTGGCACAGGGAAGAACCAAGAGCTAGAGAAATGAGAGAAGCTACTGAGAGTTGCAGAGCTTGAGTGAACTTGCGGCACCAGGTTAGGAGCAACGACGATCAAGCAGGGATTGACTGGAGAACCGGGGTAGAAGAACAGTTGGAGATGAGGCTAATCGCTGGCAGGTGTGGCAGTCAGAGGAGGTGGCTGACGAGGTGAAGGTGCGGGTCGTTGGCTGGGCTCAGGAGTGGAGGGAGGGAGGGAGAGAGAGAGAGAGAGAAAGCACACACAGGGGAGGAGACACGGGGAGGCAGGCAGAGAACAGAGAAAACCAGGGAAAAACAGAACAACAGACAAAAAGGGAGAAAAAACCAGGACACTCACCGTCAGCTGGGCTGCCACCACAACAGTGCCAGTGTTAGCCTACTGGCTAATTTTCAACTGCAGTCCTTCAGCAAGATGTTTTGAAAACTTAAATGATCAAATATACAGTATACAAAAAGTACATCAAGACACTATAAAAACAACAACAACAACAAAACAGAACAATTCTCACAACATAAAACCACACAAAACATCCAGAAACAGTAAAACATCAGTACAGTTATGGCAGACACCATTTAGACACAGCTAGCCATGCAAATAACGCAACAACACACAACCTACTTTTGTTACAAACATGAGGACAACAATAAACAGTACACATAAAATACATCAATCATTATGTTGGTCTTACCAAGCTGTGCAAAGCTGGCCACCTGGCAATGTGCAGAGGACATGAGACATGTTAGCAGCAGGTTAAATAGTAACGACAATAAAAATAAAATGTGCAATGTACTATTTTGTTTAGAAATGTTCACGTTTGACTTTTCAAAAGCCAGGCCACAAGGCTTTGTGTGAAGGTATGGTAGGTGTTACAGATTCTTATTTCAGTTGGTAGGGTGTTCCACAATTGAGAAGCTCTTGCTGAAGGAGCTAGTCCTGAAAGGGATTACACAGTCCCCTCTTAGAGCTGATCTTGTAGTTCTGTTGGTGTAATTTTTCATCTAAATAAAAGTACCAAGTGGTGGGGAGCTTTTCTATTTAGAATCTTAAACACCAGACAGATGTTACTGTATTTCATTCAATTAAATCAAGTAAGGATTTCATATATGCCCAAAATATTACAATGGTGGTAAGTATTGGGTTTTCTATCTAACACTTTGTGATTCTGCTTGTACACAGAAAGAATGGGCTTCAGTGTTGTACATCTTGCTTGAGTCCGACTTGTCATACAATATGTTAAGTGGGGGATGATCATTGCATTCATATATAATTTTGCTGCTGTAGTTGTTAGGCGGTTTCTTATGTACCTAAAATTGGCCAGGTTGTATTTAGTTATTTGCATTACTTTCTTCACTTGTTTTTTGAAGGATTAGGTGGAGTTAAGGATAATACGAGGTATTTAACATAACAGACTACTTGGAGGATCTCTCCAGACACACATACTTTGGGATCACAGTCAGTTTTGTGAAAAACATGCAAACAGTCTTCTTAAAATTAAGAAACAGGTGTGAATCATTAAGCCATTTCTTTACATTAATCATTGCTGCACTGAGTTTAGAAGCTGCTTGTTCTTTGGTCCATGCATAGACATAAATTACAGTATCGTCTGCATACATCTGAACTTCAGACCCTGTGCAGACCGATGGTAGATTATTTATATATAAGCCGAACAGGAGAGGTCACAGGATGGATCCCTGAGGCACACCCATTTCATTACTCAGGAAGGATGATGTTTCACTACCCACCCTTACACACTGAACTCTGGCTTCAAGATAGGACTTCATCCAATTCATCACATTAGAAGAGAAATTTAAATTTGCTAGTTTACAGATAAGTATTTTATGGTTGACTGTTGACTGAAGTCTAAAAATATGACCCTGACAACACCTCCTTTATTCCTTTTGTAGCTTGATGTTTTCTAAAAGTAAGAGACAGTTTGCTGTCTCAGTGGAATGGTTAACTCGAAAACCGATTTGCATTGGATGCAGTGTATAAGGGCTACTTGAGATGTGTGGTCAGCTGTTAAGCAACACATTTCTCTGCAATTTTTGAGATGACAGGTAAAATGTTAATAGGTCTATAATTGCTCACATCAGTCGGGTGTCCTGATTAATGAACTTGTACGACAATTGTTGACTTCAAGTTCTTTGGAAACTTCTCTTCTTTAAAAGAGGCATTAATTATCTTTGTTATTGATTCATTAAATGAACCTGCGTGCCGCTTAAAGAAGAGAGTATCTAATCCAAATATATCTTTTGATTTCGAATTTTTAATAGAGTTCAGGATTGTGTTAACTTTCGATTCAGAGACGTCCATCAAGGATAGGACAGGTTGAGAGATATCTATTGGTGAAGGATGGAGAGGTTCAGTTTGATTTATGTGTACTGTCATCTTTACAGAATTCACAAAATAGGAGTTGAGCAGAGTAGCCGTTTCTGTTGCCACTTTAACCAGGGAGCCTTTGTCTTTAATCACCAGCTGCTTTGTTGTATTATTATGCCATTTCCCAGTTAGCTTTTTTAGGGAGTCCCAGATTTGTTTGTGATTTCCCTTAGCTTCACCTATCAGACTAACGAAGAAGTTTGCTTTAGCTACTCGGATGTCCTTTATTACCCTGTTCCTTAAAGAAGTGAAGATTTGTCTGTCAGTCAGTAACATAGTCTTAAGAAATGTCCGTATAGCCTTCATTAGTCTCCTTATGTCACCATTAATCCAGGGGAGAGTACATTTAGTAGTTTAGTTTAAAAATTGTTTTGTTTTGAATTGTGGATAAAAACATGCGTGTGTCAGCATCCACATTTGTACCAATTAGTATTTCATTCCAATTAATGTTCTTAATAGCATTTTCATATTCACATACATCACTCGTAGGTATTCTAAATTGGCAGGGCTTTGTATAAGTGGAAAATTTGGACCAATTTTTTAAGTTTTCTGGCTATAAGGATTAAGTTGTGATCAGACAGACCTGTGACCATGTTGAAGGATTTGGTTACTCTCTCAGGTTAGTTACTAAATATCAGATCAATTTCGGTTCTAGATCCATCCATCGTCAACCGCTTATCCTGCGTACAGTTCTAGATGAGAATATTAAAATCACCCATCATAATTACTTCCTTCTCTGAGCTGCATTCCCTAAGCCTAACATATAATTTCTCAAGATAAGCAGATTTTGCAGAGGGTGGTCTGTAGACTCCAATGAGACTTAAAGACATTTGTGGTGAAAGTGTGACATCTAGGCAGATACATTCTAGGTCATTCTCAACATTTTGAATCTGTTTACACGCTTTGTGATCTTTAATATAAAACAGAAACCCCCCACCTCTACCCTCAGCTCTCTTTCCTGAAGGCATAGCCAGGAATATGTAGAGCAGCAGAACGGGAGTTTTTATGGAGCCACGTCTCAGACAAGCACAGAAAGTCAAAGTTAGAATCAACAAGAAGATGTTAAATTTGATCACTTTTTGGAATAATACTGCGAATATTCAGGCATCCCCCTAGCAGACCTTTGGGTTTTGCTTTAGGGTCCCGCATTACTCTGGCGTTGGTAACAGTTTTCGTAATTTCTTAATTGCTGGGTTTAGACCTGTGATTTTCCGTTGCGTGTTATGCTGAGTTATATTACATTATTCATTAGAGACACAGCAAGGTTTGATTTTATTTAAGCAGCCAGTAGAAACTCCGGAAGAGTTATTGGTTGGCCAACGCTTACTGTTACCTGACCGGTCACCGGAGTTATTTTGTTGACCAGAAGATATGATGCTCGTAATTTCGAGATCAGCAGTTTGTATATTGTTTAATTAATGTTAATAATTGTTGTTTCCTTCTGGAGGAGTTTACGTAGCTTGCCATGTGGTGGAATCGCTGTTGTTTTCCCTCAAAAGTCAGCTTAGCTGTCCAGGTGTTGCCGACTCTCTCTCACCCTCCATCGCAGTGGTCATCCGGTCAGGCTGGCCCCCGGGTCTCAGTTTAGCGCCGTCTGCGGCGTTATGGACTCCAAGCCGCTCGAAGAGCAGACAGTTAATTTAGGTGGGTAATCAGATTCCGGATTTGCAGTATTGATGATGTTTGTATGTACCTGGATAGCAGGGTAGTTGCTCACCGTGATGGATTTGAAGATCGTAGGATTTTGCTTCAAGTTTAGGGCTGGACAATGAGCCCGGACATTGATTAATGTCGCCCGCTAAAAGCAGGTTAAATGCGATAATAAGTAATTCCCCTCTTTGGCGATGATATGATATTGTTTGTTGGTAGCCATGATTTCCATACCGGGCCAGATGAAAGTGCTGAGCAAAACGTTTGGACCAAATCCGAAGTGTTTTTACGCCGCATAATTGCATAATTGGGTCAGGGAGTTAAGGTTGTGCAAATATCCAGTGCCATAAAAGCTTATGATGAATGCATCAATGAGAGCTGCTGCCAAAACGATCCCTGGAGCAGTTTGTTTGCAGTGAGAACACAGCAGACCCATGCACCGGAACAAATTAATGTGTTGCCTGGCAACCGACGTCAAAAGATCACTTGTCAACATGGAGTTTCAGCAGTGTATTTTGCTAATTTGTTGCGGTGTGTTGTGGTTAATGTATCAATGTGCTGTAAATGAACAAAACAACCGGTTCCAACGTGAGTCCAGACTCTGACAAAACAATGTCCCGATGGCCATAATCAGAAGATGTGCAGCTGCATGGATTTGCCGTAGAAGGTGGATACTGTATGCTCTATATGCTGACCACATATTTCCAAGGCAACTCTTCCTCAGACATATACAGTCCCCTCCAAAAGTATTGGAACGGTAAGGCAAATCCCTTTGTTTTTGTTGTTCATTGAAGACATTTGGGTTTAAGATCAAAAGATGAGACAAGTGTTCAGAATTTCAGCTTTTATTTCCTGGTATTCACATCTAGATGTCTTAAACAACTTAGGACATATCACCGTTTTTATTAAACCACAGCATTCTAAGGTGAGCAAAAGTAATGGAACAAATAATCTTCAAGTAAATAACATTTAATATTTGGTGGCATAACCCATTCTTGCAATAACTGCCTCAAGCCTGCAAACCATCGACATCACCAAACTGTTGCATTCTGCATTTGTGATGCTATTCCAGGCTTTTACCGCAGCTTCTTTCACTTCTTGTTTGTTTCGGGGTGTTTCTCCCTTCAGTCTCCTCTTAAAGAGGTGAAATGCAGCTCTGTTGGGTTCAGGTCAGGTGATTGACTTGGCCAGTCTAAAGCCTTCCACTTTTTCCCCTGATGAAGTCCTTTGTTTTGTTGGCAGTGTGCTTTGGCTCATTGTCCTGCTGCATGATAAACTTCCTCCCCATTAGTTTCAATGCATTTCTCCGTAAACTGGCAGACAAAATGTTTCTGTCCACTTCTGAATTCATTCTGCTGCGACCATCATCAGTTCCGTCATCAATAAATATTAATGAGCCTGTTCCAGAAGCAGCCATGCAGCCCAAGCCACGACATTACCTCCACCATGCTTCACAGATGAGCTTGTATGCTTTGGATCATAAGCAGTTCCTTTCTTTCTCCACACTTTGGCCTTCCCATCACTTTGCTAGAGATTAATCTTGGTCTCATCAGTCCATCAGATCGTGTTCCAGAACTTTTGCAGCTCATCTCTGTACTTCTATCTAAATTTCACTCTGGCCCTTCTGATTCTTCCTGCTGATGAGTGGTTTGCATCTTGTGGTGTGGCCTCTATATTTCTGCTCTCTGAGTCTTCTTCCAACAGTGGATTGTGACGCCTTCACCCTGCACTGTGGAGGTCGTTGGTGATGTCACTTACTGATGTTTTGGGGGTTTTCTTCACAGCTCTTAGCAATATTTGTGCGATATTTCTGTCATCAACTACTGTTGTTTTCCTTGGCTGACCTGTTGGACGTCTGTTGCTCAGTACACCAGTAGTTTCTTTCTTTTTCAGGACATTC
>NC_060162.1:27557185-27572638 GCF_021292245.1 Micropterus dolomieu | reverse complement strand
TCGATTTTCCTTCTTTTCTCAGCTTGACAGTGGCTTGCTTTTCTCCCATAGACAGCTCTCTGGTCTTCATGTTGGTTTATCCTCTTTAACAGGAAATGCAGTCTTTATAGGTTTGAACCAAGGATGAAAACTTAGACTAGTCATGCAGAGCTATTTAATGTTCGGACAATCAACCTAAAAGGCAACACCTGGGCAACAAGAAACATCTGGCAGTCACATGTTCCAATAGTTTTGCTCACTTGAAAAATGGGTGGGTTCAAACAAAGGGTGGTATGTCCTGAGTTGTTTAACACATCTAGATGTGAATACCAGGAAATAAATGCTGACATTCTGAACTATTGTCTCATACTCATCTTTTGATCTTAAACCCAAATGTCTTCAGTGAACAACAAAAACAAAGGAATTTGCCTTACTGTTCCAATACTTTTGGAGGGGACTGTATGTTAATGGTGTGTTCACGTCGTAACGTTTTTAGGCATCCTATTTTTTCATTTGTAAAGTTATAGCAATCCTGTCTGGTCATCATGTAGCTATGTTATTAGGTTATAAGCTTAGTTGATAGCTTAGTTCTTTTTTTTGTGCTATAAAGTTGGATCGTTGGATGCCTACATCCTTTGTTGTCACATTGTTATGTTACATTGTTTGATTGCCTTAAGCCTGCTGTGTCAACCTGATCATTGTAAAGCACAGTATGGGTGTATCAACACACCACATCTTGGTTGCCACACATCTCCAGCACCTGGACTGACCATGAATGGCTGTCAAACTTTAGGATGAGAAAATTTGGATTCGTGCCATGCCCTCCGAACTTGGTTGACCTGGAGCACAACCAGATACAGAAAGCCAGTGCCTGCTGAGGTTCGAGTTGCGATCTGCATCTGGAGATTGGCAAAAAAAACTGGAATACTGCTCTCTTTCCCACCTGTTTGGCGTCGGCCTGTCCACCATGTTGTCTTATAACACAGGAAGTTACCACGGCCATAAACACTGTTCTGAAACCACAGTATATTAGAACACTTTCTGCAGCTGAATTCCAATTAATTAGCCAAGGTTTTCGGGACAAGTGGAGATTTCCCTAAGTAGCCGATTCTATTGATGGAACGTATATGAATATTAGAGCTCCCCATGATGCATCAGAAGATTATTACAATAGAAAGGGGCATTATTCTATTATATTACAAGGTGTTGTGGACAACAAATTAAAGTTTTGGGACATAAATCCATGATGCCTGTGTGTTTCAGGGCTGTATGAGCGAGGTGTCAGAGGTGCACTGTTGCCAAGAATACAGGAAAGATTAGAGTATGAGGAGGGAATATGAGCCACCATCAGCTGCCATTCATAGTTTGTTTGTTACTCTAACCAGGGCTGTTTCTATGCTGTGAAACCAGACTGAAATTTGAGGTGGTCCTGGAGATGGGCGGCAACAACTTTTTCCAGTACTTTGGAGAGGAATGGGAGATTAGAAATGGGCCTGTAATTTGCGAAGGCATCTGGATCAAGAGTGGTTTTTTTGAGAATTGGTCTGATTATGGCAGTTTTAGGGGCAGGTGGAACATTGCCAGACTGGAGGGAGTGGTTTATAATAGTGGCCATCAGAGGGCTTAGGGCAGAAGTGTTTGCTTTCACTAGACCTGTAGGAAAGGGGTCGAGGTCACAGGTGGTGGGTTTCATCATTTTGATTATCTTCTCAACCTCTTGTTGTGAGATTTCTGGAAAGCAGTGTAGCATGCTAAGTGTAAGCAGGGCTGGGAGATTGCAGGCTGTGAGTGTCACATTCTGCCTGATTGGTCATGTTTAGGTGAGTTTTGTTCATTGGTCTGTTCGGTCTCTGTTATTTAGTATGTGTTTTTGGTCCATCTCTTATGTTATACTGTTTCGCCTCGTTTATTCTTGTGAGGATGGTTGTGTTGGTTCTCATTCTGTTTTCTTGTCCTACTACTTAGTCCTGTGTTTCAGTTCTGTGTCTCAGTTCATGTCTTGGTGTTTACTCCCGGTCTGTGTACTTCAGTGTTTGTTATTTTTCCCATGTCTGCTCTGTGTTCTGTTTAATCCTTGTTTCAGTCTGTTTCCCTTGTTATGCTGTAGTCCATCTGTATTAGTTTGTATCTACGCTGTGCTCTTAGTGCTGTTTAGTCTGTTTCCTGTCTATTTTGGTTTTGATCCGTGTCTGCCTTGTCTGTCTCTTTCTGTTATTATCTGGTGTTTGCTTCATGCTTAGTTTCTGTCTGCCTGCCTGCCTCTTTGTTTTCCCCTGCTGTCTCTCTGCCTTGTTAGCCCTGATCCCGGTCACCTATGTTGCTCCCGCCCTGCTCGTTAGTCCCTGAGTATATATGTTTGGTGTTTCTGTTCATTCCCTGTCTGGTCATTTTAGTGTGATTACACACTGTTGTGTTGTGTGTTGAGTGTTCTGCCTGATTCGGAGTTTTCTGATGTTTTTGGAGGAATTCTGCTGCAAAACGGCAGGTGGGGGAGTTGACATGAATATTGATATCTCCAAAGACTATGATATTGACAGACATTGTACAGGATGTTTAGAGAAGGTTGGACATCTCCGGGATGAAAGATGCATTTAGTTTGGTAGATGAGAAGTATCGTTGTGGAGAGAGGGGGCTTACTTTGAAATGCAAGGAATTCAAAAGAAGACAGCTAAAGCAGGGTTATAGGGGACACGTCTGGCAAAGGAGTCCAAGTTTTAATGACCAATATGCACGATGCCAAGTGGATATTGTCCACTCCTGTCAAGTTGCTTCGCCCAGCACCTGCTCTTCAGTTGATTGTGGACTTGGACGGAGAGGTGAGTGACGTTAGCCCGTTGTTATTTTGACTTGTTACCAATCAGCTAATACTGTGGGCGGGACATTGTACTCAACACTCTGTCGGCTCGAGCAGATAGAGAGGTGGCTGCATCAGAGCCAAAGGAGCGCATTTTTTAAATGAATTATATCGGCTATCTGTTTTTCAAATGACCTATGCAGATTATTGGGAAAAATGCTGAATATCGGCGCAGGTAATCGGTCACACAGATTATTGTTTGACCCCTAATTTTGATTCAGAATCATGTACTACATTAAGCCAGACTAGTCTCATTCATATAGTATTCATTATTCATTCATCGCTGTAAATCACCTCGGTATTCCCTGTTGTCAAACTGGCCTCCGTCGGTCGTGGAGGTCGTTGAATCCCTGTTCCAGGCCGTGTTCACTGGGAGGCTGCTAAGCCAGGTTCCTTTGCCCGCTTGTCCGGCTCCTGTTTTGGAGCTCATTCTATCTAAGCTCCACAGCAGCATTTCCTGCTGGGTCCTCCGCCCCAGTTCTCAAAACCTCCTCATTAACTGTTCTCCATACATTTCTCCATAATGTTTATCTGACTTGTATGTGTTCAGCTGTTGAATCTATATTGGGGTTAAGGGCCAAGTTTAGTCCCCACCAATGAAAATTATTAATTTCCCATATTTCATTAAAGAGGTGATATTATGCTCATTTTCAGGTTCAAAATCTTAATTAGGGGTTGTACCAGAACAGGTTTACATGGTTTAATTTTCAAAAAACACCATATTTTTCTCATACTGCACATTGCTGCAGCTCCTCTTTTCACCCTGTGTGTTGTACGCTACGCTCTTGAGCTACAGAGTGATGCATCTTACTTGTACAAAATCTTTGTTGGGAGGTGCACAAGCGCAGTTCCCAGGTAAGGACTACTAGCCAATCAGAAGAGTAAAGTGTTTGTTCTATCAAAGAGAATGAACGCCATATCATTCCCAAAACCAAACTGAGCAACGTATAACAGCTTTTCCTGTTCCTTTTCATGCTTGCTGTGTTTTGGTTTTGTCTGTCTGTGCTCCTGAGCGTGTCCTCTGGCTTCCCTGGGTTGGCACTCTCAGTCACCTGACAGCAATCTCCACTCACACACCTGTTCCTCATCACTCCAATTACTTCACTCTACTTAAAGGGGCTGTATGTAGTTTTCAGCTGTGACTAGCGGTGCGGTTTTTAGATTGCAACCAGGCGTGTGACCGTGTGCATGCGTGATCAGAATTCTACACACAGAGACCGACACATTGGGAGACAGCTTTACGCAACATGCTGGAAACCCACTGTAATGTAACAGTAATATTTTTATCAACTTGAGGTTGAACTAATCCATGCTGGTTACATGACAACGGTACTTTGACTGCATTTGGTTGACATGATATGTCGGTGTAGACTCGCCTGCTGGCTTTTCAGTAACAATTTGTATCTTGTGACACCCTCTGGGGTCAGGTGTAGGTATGGCCCTATGGCTCTTTCCCTTGCAGGTGAAGAGCTGAGGCTCATTTTTGAGTTGAGCTGCAGCTGGGCTGAGGTTGCAGACCTTCCTGCTGGCTGACTCCCCACTGTTTCTCTCAACAGGCTCCACCTTTGGATTAGTTTCGTGTGTGTGTGTGTGTTGCACATAACAACACCCTTACACAGCTATTCATCATCCTGACACTACTGAAACCACTGATGTTCTAACCCCATACTTTAATAACATTTTGTCACAATTCTTAATTTGGCTTATTTTGGGTTTTAGAAACATATTTAGTAGTTTGTTGTGGTGTGTCTCCCTTTTTGGTGTGGCCACTTGAGCCAGCTCCTAACAATCTTTCACTGGAGGCTCATCAATGTGAACACAGCTAAATGTATTGGATGATAATGAAAACTGTTAATGAGCTAGACTGAATATTATAAATGAGATTGTTGCCATACTTTAACAGTTGGTGTGCGTGAGGATAGAAAAAGCCCTCCTCCAGTGGAATGGAGATAAAACAAGTCACCGAGTCAATGCGTGAATATTAATTGATTAAAAAAAGTTTTATCTAGGGCTGGGCAAGTTATTTTCTCATGTTAAAGGGCTATAAAAGTTTTTATTTTTAATGAAACTACTTTATTAATAAACAAATTTACATTGCCTTATTGTCAATGGCCTCAAAACTCACTCACGCATGTTTTCTCTGTTGCTTGCATCAACCACTATTCTGCTGTAAATGGGAGGACACCTGGTCCGATTCAGCCCTGTGCGAGCTCCCGAGCCTCTTTGACTCGCTAGCGCCACCTAGAAAATTGGAAAAAATTTGCCCCTCGTCCACGTTCAACCTACATGCGCGAAATATTCAGGGGACATGTATCGTATCATGACGCACAAAAAAGCCTCAAGAACCCATACCCTAAACTCAACAGGAAGTCGGCCATTTTGAATTCTACGGCCATTTTTGGATGATTTACACACTTCGTACTTTAACGAACTCCTCCTCGGGATTTAGTCGGCTCTACTTGAAATTTCTGATGTGTCTTCTAAAGGCATTGATGAGAAGTTGTGCTATCTGTGAGTTTTCATCAATGGGCGTGTCCGTGGCGTCAAAGATCAGCTCTTCACCATGACACAGGAAGATGTAACTTGAGTGTACATGCTCACATCTGAACAAAACGTTACGTGCTTGATAACTCTCCCACCCCGAAGACATCTACACGCCAATACCGATTTTATATTCATAGTGGCAAGTGCTATGTAGCTCCACATAGGGGACACAGGAACACATAACACCTTCATGCTGCGTCCGAAGCGCGTAGCAAATTCACAGCCGCACCGGCAGAGCTCCAGAATGTGCAACGCGGCTGGCTCACACCCCGACACACTACAAGTGCGAGGGCCCGCCCAACGCTGCTTGCAGGTTTAATATTATGTTCTTGCAGTTTTGTGTGTGTGTGTGTGTGTGTGTGTGTGTGTGTGTGTATAGCAGTACAGCACTAGTTTGGTCTTGTTCCACTCATAACATTTATTTGATGTGCACGTTGCATGTCAACAAACGTACTGTAGATGAAATATAAAATTGTTCAGACAGGTAAGATGCGTAATTTCATTAGAAGCAGTTGTGATGTTGTTCAGCATAGGCTACCCTACCGAACAAAATGGCATTCAGTGGCTACATGTAACGTGTGATAATATAATTTTTAAGGCAAGTACTTTATTTTTTTTAGCCATTTTGACACTACCAGTATTTGATATTGTGTATTTGAAAGTAACAGCTAAATGCCCTCGTCCATAGTCCACAAATTTGTGCTGAAATGTGACCTTCATTATAGCCAACAGCAGAAAGATGATGTTGGGTGAAAATCAGAAAGGCTGATTGTTAGCTCGTCGGCTAGCTATAATGTTATGGCTTTCCATATTACTTTACTAGTTAACGAGACCCATATTACTATCCTGTGGCCCCTCCCGGTTATATGTGAGTTTTTTTTTTAGCCTGCAAGAAATGATAATGGTACAGAGCAAATGTGGAATGATTTGTACTTGATTGTGATGCAAGGCAGGCAGACAGCTAACGTTAGCAGGGAACCGCTGCTATTTGCTTCGTAACATTCTATTTAAATTTATTGTTGTTTTACTGATACTCGGGTACACAGCTTCTTCGCCCCCTCAGTCGCTGTCCCACACCCATTCACTACAGTAACGTCCCTGTCCCTCCTTCCAAAAGTTTTTAATTGTTTATTAAATACATCCTGGATATAAAAAAACTAAACAAAAATTATAAAAAAATAAAGGTTAACAAAACAATTTACTTTTAAAACAAAACATACTAACAGACTCAAACATGACATGCTCTCCTGCTGACAGCCATTTATGAAAAATGTACACAGAGCAACGGACTGAGTCGCCTCTATCCTGATGAACGAGTTGCCATGGTAGCGACTTGTCAATCACAAGGTAGTCCCGTCCAAAAGCATACGCTGCATTATCGTCTATTTTCCCCTAAATAGGACCATAATATACTAAATGAACATCATGCTGTGTTGATTCCCAATGCAAGCGCTCTGCTGTCTGTGAGAATAACGGTCAGCGACGGTTAAGAATTTCTAAAACGGGCGTGTTCGATGTGCGAATCCGCCCAGTGTCCGCAGTGAGTCCGCTGTTTGACAGAGCGCTGTCTGGAGGCAGGCCGGATCCGGTGCGCGTGGCCAAAACGGGGGAGAGCGTATGGCGGATGTGCCGGCGTTGGCTAGGTTGCCACGGCAAGGCAAGTCTGTCTGTGCCTGTCTTAGCCAAATCAGCCACACCAAGCGCACATTTCCCACACTGTCTATGAAGATTCTCAGTCATCCAGGTCATAATTATCCAACGAAGGTTAAAGTCAAGGGCAACTGGACTTGGTTGAAGATACTGGAAGACGTTTCGTCCCTCATCCAAAGGACTTCTTCAGTTCTGACTGACTGACTCAGCAGTGGGATCGTTGGCCCGGGTCATCGATACCGCTGGTTCGTTAGTGTTCCTGGTTGCTGTGACGACAACCCTGGTGTAGATGGCTTCCTCGACACCTTTTTCAAACCATCCATCTTCTCTGTCTAAAATGTGCACCTGGTGGTCCTCAAACGAGTGTCCTCTGTCCTTCAGATGCAAGTAGACTGCAGAGTCTTGACCTGAGGAGTTGGCCCTTCTGTGTTGAGCCATGCGTTTATGTAGTGGTTGTTTAGTCTCCCCAATATACAGGTCTGTGTGCATTCCTCACTGCACTGGACTGCATACACTAGATTTCTTTTCTTGCTGCAGAACCAGCATGTGCTGGTCCTCACCAACAACAAGGCTGCAGCAGCCTACATAAATCGCCAGGGCGGGGTGCGCTTGGCTCAGCTGTTGAGCCTGGCAGGCCGCTGCTGTTGTAGGTGCACACTCACCTGCTCTCTATCAGTGCTGAGTACATCCCTGGTGTGTTGAACATAGGGGCCAACATCATGTGGAGGGGCGGCCCTCACCCAGACGAGTGGCGCCTTCACCCCGATCTGATGGCTCAGGTTTGGCGTGGCACAGGTGGATCTGTTTGCCAACAAGAGAACGCTCAGAGTGCCCTGTGGTTTTCACTGAGCTTGCGGGATGACGCTGGGGGCGGACATTTTCGGGCATGTGGCCGATGATCGGCTGATCATGCGCAGTAATATTAACCTGTCCAATAGGAGGAAAGCCAACTCTGTGTTGGTTTGTCAGTTCCAAAAAAGCGGGGGTCTCTCCGTGACTCCAGCCTTTCTGATGTTGACAGTGTTTGACTCGACATCAATTTGATTATCATTTGGCCTGATGGGATTGAGCAGTTTATTTATTTTATTTTTTTTTTATCCTTACGTAGAGTTTATGTGGAAGTTTGTGTTGGGAGCCAGTGGTTTTATAGTGTTACTGGACTGTATTTCGCTAGCAGCGGTATTGTTGCTGTAGTAGGAAAAAGGCTCGGGAGCGCACATGCTGAAAATCTGACTCGATTCCTTCACATACTATAATAGGCAGAATACTGGCTGTTCAAACAGAAAACAGGCGTGTGGTTCATTTTTTATGTGAAGTTACAGCCCATTGACAAACGGGCAGCTAAAAATGGATTTACTGATTTCATTGAACAACTACATATAGCCCCTTTTTTTTTTTTAAGATCAGACCAGCTTTCTACTCCCTGCTGGATCGCTGACATATTGATTACATGCTCACACACCTTGCTTATTCTAGTACTGTCTGTTAACTTGTCTGCACCGCTAAATGGATTTTTCCTGTCTTCAAGAATTCACCACCAGACCTCTCGCACCAAACCCCTGATCACCCAGCCTGACTGTTTCAGGAAACAGGAAACTTGCTCTCCCATTTGCCATTCTCTGTCAGCACCCAGGACCCAAACCCTAGCCCCACGCACCTGCCAGCCACTCTGATTCTGTTGTCAATAAATAACATTTATTCTTGTACTCTGTCTCCAGTCTGATGTATGTTTAGTTGCGGGTCAAAGAGGGGGTCGGCAAAAAGAATTGCTCAATGGACACATTTTATTCATTATTCACCAATAAATGAAACACAATACACTGTAGTAACGACACAACCTGTGGTTATAACCTGAACCTCATATTTCGCATCACTTAAATTTACCTGACATCATCTTTGATCCCCATCTCATCTTTTGCTTTCAGGTGATCCGCCTCCTACACAGTGTTTTAGAAGTGTTTGTGTGTGTGTCCCTGTGAGGCAGATCCATAGGCTGTGTCATGAAGATTGACAGAGACGGATGACAGATATGTTATGTAAGATGATACAGATACACACACACACACACACACACACACATTTATCTACAGGGAGAGCAAGAAATTATGTGAGACAAAATAAATCTAGAGTAACACTACTTACAAAGAGAGAAAGAGGTGAAATCACTTGAGACTCCAAGAGAGGCAGGTTTTGTGTACAAATCAATGCACACACACACACACACACACACACACACACACACACACACACACACACACACACCTGCTTTATTAGAACTGGTTCAGCATGATTTAAGAAAATGTAAAAAAGAAAACCAAAACTATATGGCAAACAGCAGCACCAATGAATGAGCACTGGAGTATTGACTGTTTTATTACAAAATATTGAATCTTATGGTACTTTCTCCACAGCTGAGAGAGGGAGAAAGACCTTCACAATAGAGCTTCAGGAATAAAAGAAATTCACTGACTCTGTAGGAAGAAAAGGCTCTAAATACACTACATAATGCGTGCGTACACACGCACACACAAATCAGAGTTCCGCATGGATCTAAAATTCGGCTGAACTCCACACGTACTGCTGAATTTGAGTCCTGAGACCAGCATTTAGGTTTTTGCTTTATTTCATCTTTATTGCAAAACGCATTTCAGAGGTGGCGTGACTGGATATAAAGTCAATTGAAAGTGGGCGTGAAATTACAACTTGGCTGTTGATGATTGATGTCCATTCGGGTTGAGTGATAAATGTATGTTTTATGCCAAGACTTGAACTGACTCCACTTCATAAATGTGGACACAAGGAAAAAAGAGGGGAACTGTAGGAAAGAGTGTACTGGAGTTCTGAGATAAGCCAGAGTCTGAGCTGTAATGCAGACACACTTATGCTAGCTAGTTACAAAAGTAATTTGTATAATCTGTACTTCGTGGAAAATAAACAAGAACTGCAATGAGTCCAGCAGGACAAACCTTAAAGACCCTTGTGCACCGGAGCCACCAGGATCACCGCCAAGGCTGAATCCTGCAAAAGCGTATAGCAGCCGGTAGGGCCACAGGGGGTGCACGAAGGGATCCACCCACATTGGGGGTCGTCCCGTGAGCTCAATGAGAACCACAGGGCACACTGAGCGTTCTTTCGGTTAGCGAACAGATCCACCACTGCCACGCCAAACCTGAGCCAGATCTAGGCCACCAGATCAGGGTGAAGGCACTACTTGTCTGGGAAAGGGCCCCGCCATGCAGCGGAATGTTGCCCCCAGGTCCTGGTTCGTTCTGTCTGACTGTTGGTCTGTGGGTGGTAACCAGAGGACAGACTCACCGTAGCTCCTAAGGCTTGACAGAAGGCCCTCCAGTCTGGGGTGAACTGGGGGCCCCGGTCGGACACAATGTCAGTGGGGTTCCCATGGAGGTGGACCACATGATGCACAAGGAGATCTGCTGTCTCGGAGGCTGTGGGGAGCTTAAGAAGTGTCACTAAATGTACAGTCTTAGAGAATCTGTCCATGATAATTGATGGTATTACCGTGGGACGGTGGTAGTCCAGTGAAAAAGTCTAGAGCTATGTGTGACCAGGGGCGTCCGGGTAATGGCAGGGGACGGAGTAGACCAGCTGCAGGTTGGTGAAGGAACAGCGTCAGGGACTAAAAGATGGTTAGCGGGGTTACCTGGGTCTGGCTGGGTTCACTGGGCCTTCTTGATGATGGACACCACACAGGTAGAGGGCAGGACGGTGTTGGGGTTGGCCATGGTGTATTCAGCGACATACTGACGGGAGAGAGCATCTGGTTTGAGGTTCAGAGAGCCGGGGCGGTAGGAAATGATGAAGGAGAACCGACCAAAGAATAGCGCATATCGTGCCTGCCAAGAGTTGAGGAGAGCACCAGGATGTCGTTGAAATATACAAACACTGAGCGATTAAGGAAGTCCCGCAGAACATCATTCATGATGGCTTGGAAAACTGCACGGGCATGGGTTAAACCAAAAGGCATGACCAAATATTTGAAGTGACCTAGGGGTGTATTAAACGCCGTCTTCCCAAATCCTGACTTGATGATATGCGTTCCTCAGGTCCAATTTGGAGAAGATGGTGACCTGGGTTCAAAGGTAGAGGCGATAGTAGAGGATATTTGTTCTTGATGGTAATAGCTTTAACATTCCTGTAAAATCCAGGTCCAAAACACCTATTCAAGGCATATCCAACGTAAATTGAATGTAGTTCTTGAACCATTTGGAGTATATGCATAGTTTTGGGCTTCTCTGAAAGATAACACTCTGGAGAATGATTGTAAGTGCTACTGGAATTGATTAATATAACTATAGTTGGGACTTATTAGCTGGAAAACACTGTAGGACCACAGGATAAAGCATTACCTAGTCCTAGTTTAAATTTCATACCAATCCCATGAAAAATTACTATTTTACACAGGTTTTTCTAAGTGTATGTCTAAGCGTATTTTTCCTAAAACAGCCCCGCCTCTTGGTAGCAGGCGGCTGCTGCTGCATCTCTCCGTATTAGACAGTAGCTTGACGCAGATGTGTTTTCTCTGCTGGTAGATCATGAACTTCCTACTTAAAGCTGGGTATCATTATTTTCATAATTTTATTGGCTACACGAAGTGCCAGTCATCGGCACAATTGCTTGCAATTGCCTCGGCCTACGCACGAAATAATGGAGGCTGGCCCCTCCTTCCAGCACGGGCTCTCGTTGGCTATTGAAGGTTGTGAAAGGGACATGTGAGCTCTTATTGGGTCAGATTTGGTGTCACTTGAAAGGTTAGAGTTAAGCGTCTAATTTGAATACAAGCTATCGTAGTTGTTTACATTCAAATTGACATTATTACGGTTATAATGACATACGAGCCACATCTGCCGGCAAATATGAAACGATGCGGCAGCAGTTCCTGGGGATTTATTGATGGAATAATGTATTTTGGACTAAATGTGATTACTGGATTGGATCGTCTGGACCCTTGACAACGTAACAAGACCATTTTTGTTGGAATATAATTTATGGGTGGATTAAGTTACTATGCGGCTTCATAGGTGAGTCGCATCAATTTTGCTTGTACTGGTTGCGCTGATTGTACCCGCTGTGGTGATTGTAAATCTGTGTTCTTTCATTATTTCGTTTCAAAATAAAAAAACAAAAAAAACAAAACAAAGCAAAAAACCCTCTGGCTGGAAGAAGCCTTACGCTGCACACAAAAATAGAACAAAACGCAGCTCCTTTGTTTTCCGTTATGGTTTTAAAACAAAACAACACATGCCTTGTTGTTTATGTGTAGATGCAGAGGAAGAATGGGAAAACAGCACACATCTCATCGTTACAGTGTGGGAGAGCATGGGATAACAGTGGGTACTTTTAATACAGCCCACACCCCTAATGTTACTGTGTAACTTTAACAAGTAGAGAACAGAAGAAAAAGATGTTCTTTCTTTACAACTGTCTGCATAGCTTATTCATATTGTGTAATGAATGAAAATAAATAGGCCTACTAGGCTCCTCTCTACTTTGACATTTAAGATTAGCTTGTTTGATCCACCTTCATACACATGTGACATTACTGTACAACTTGAGAAAGGTGAGTTGTTTTCTGCTCCAGCCTGCCTAAAAGAAAAGCGTTTTTAGGATTAAATGGGCTTTATTAGCTGTTGCAGTGCAGGATGAACTAAGAACAGACACATTTCTCAACTTATTATTCTATTCTATTTATTTACTTTATTTTTTTTGTGCATTTAATCAGATGCTTATTTATTTATTGAGCATTTATTTATTTCTGGATTTGTCAGGATCAGTCCTCCATATAAGTGTAAGGCTGCTGCTCAAAAACCAAAGAACACAGCATAAGGAAAGCTTTACACATACCTAAGTCACCTGCATAACGCTCAGGTGGATGAATGTGGGGTTCCCTGGGAGAAAAAGGGAGAGGAGCTGATGTAGCAGTGACAATGGGCTGCGCTGCAGGCGGGAGAGGCAAACTGGCTGACCTGAGTGATCCGGTGAACGTCGGCAGACAGGTGTTTTTAGTGCCTCCATTACATCCTGGAGAACCATTTCATGCTGGCCCACGAGTACGCCTTGGCTTGTGATGGCATGCTGGAGCTCCTTGGGGGATCGGCGGGGCTCGCCCAATCCCGCTGCGTTCACAGCCGCTGAATCCATGTCCACTGAGTCTGTGTCCGCTGTGTCCATGCTGGCCAGGTTGTTCTGCTACGACAACCGGAGACTTGGGACTGTCCAACAGGATGAAAGCCAACTCTGGGTCAGGTTTATATTTAAAACAAAACAGAGGTTTTGCCTTGACTCAAACACCTTGTTTTTCTCCCAATTAAGTCTGTTTCTCGGCCAACAGGTGTTATTGTTAGTGTTACAACAACCGGAGACTGGGGACACAAGTCCAGGACACAGATGAGGGTGTTGCTGGTAAGGGGGACGGTATTAGTAAGTTACACACAGAAGATGAGGGAGGAGTGGCAGTGGAGGTTGAGGTGATGAACGGTGGGAGCTGTTGGTCGTTGGGGCAGTGGTGTGTTGTGCTGGGAGCTGGTCATATGTTGGTGTTAGCGAACTCCATTTTGTTAGCTGCAAAAAATCCGCCCCTATTCCTTCACATAAGAAGCAGTGGCAGTTCCAAAGGAATAGAGAAAGCAAGCGTGTGGTTCATATTTATGAGCGGTTACAACCCAATCACAGATAGGCAGTAAAAAATGAATAGTGATTAAGTTTATTGATAAGTGAAAATCTCATATAGTGCAGAGGCACTGTGCCATCAAACTGCTCATCACACAGGAGCTTGATCAAGCAAATAGTACTGTACCCCCCCCCCCCCCCCCCCCCCCCCCCCCCCCCCCCCCCCCCCCCCCCCCCCCCAACAGACACACACACACACTCCAGACTCAGAGCTTTTGAAATATGGATCTGATGACAACAAACATTTAAAAACTTAATTTAACTCTCAGAGTGTGTAATATCAACTGCTTCCCACAAGGACAAAGTAAGAAACTGACAGAGTTACAAATGAAACCAGACTGCTATCAGGCATCCAACACACAGCTGGACTCACAAGGAGAACATATGTTAATTTGACAGCAGAACATGAAATATTAAGTATACCCCGGAAAACTGAGAAAATGCTTGGCAGCCTGACGATCGAAGGCTGGAAGGATTCCGCAGCGGTGTTAAGTGGAAAATGTGGGCTCATTCTTGCTCCGGTTGGATGCCAACAGATATATAATATGCAACAAATTAACAATGCTAAAGACAAGAGAAGAAAGTGGACAGTACAATTTATTGAGATGACACTTGATATCTAGTTTAAGGTTTTGTCCAAACTTGGTACTCAATATGATGAGTGCAAATAATTGGAGTTGAGTGCAGAAGCAATTTTGTTTTAAGGTTTAAGTCCAAATTAATTCTTGTAAGATGACAAGATGATGAAGCTGAGATGAGAACTATTTTATCAATCTGTCTATGAAGATTCTCAGTCATCCAGGTCATAATTATCCAACGAAGGTTAAAGTCAAGGGCAACTGGACTTGGTTGAAGATACTGGAAGACGTTTCGTCCCTCATCCAAAGGACTTCTTCAGTTCTGACTGACTGGCAGGGAAACTCAGCTATTTAACCTCAGTGGGGTTGTTGGCCCGGGTCATCGATACTGCTGGTTCGTTAGTGTTCCTGGTTGCTGTAATGACAGTCGTTACAATCGTTAGAACTACCCGAGGCCTAACATAGTTGGTATCTTCACCCGAGGCCAATAGGTTACGTTTTATCAATCCCATGTTATGTCCAAATGTACTTAGTTACAGATTATTGCTTACTAAAAGGAGATGACATGATTGGAGCTATATAATGTCCAAATTAATTCTAATAAACACTGTCAGTCATTTTGAGAGAAGAGCAGATGAGATAAAAATGTGATGAGATCAGATGGATAAGACAAATATTGTTCCATGTTATTTTGTTCCAACAGTTAGAGATTTTTTGCCTTCTAAAATGACATGAGTGCAAAAAGGTGCATTATGATTTGAATTATAGAATTACCATAGTTTCTGAATTGATAGCATTCACAGTAGACGTAAGTTGTTATTACAACTGGAAAGTTTTATATATAGTTTATATATATATATATATATATATATATATATATATATATATATATAATAATAATAATAATAATAATAATAATAATAATTAATAATCCTTATTTGTAGAGCACTTTTCAAAAACAAGTTACAAAGTGCTTTAACAAGTGTAAAGAATAATACAAAAAAAAGATAAGAGCATGAAAATTTAATATAAAATTAGTAAAATACAATAAAATAAAAGGGATAAAATAAAGTCAAATAAGATCGGGAAAAGCTCTCCTATAAAAGTATGTTTTAAGAAGGGACTTAAAAGAGTTCACTGACTCAGCCGACCTGATTTCCT